>NW_020837945.1:35465174-35473602 GCF_003676395.1 Aethalodelphis obliquidens
AGTATTATTCCATTGTGTATATATATATATATATATATATATATATATATATATATATATATATATACCACATCTTCTTTATCCATTCTCTGTCGATGGGCATTTAGATTACTGCCATGACCTGGCTATTGTAAATAGTGCTGCAATGAACATTGGGGTGCATGCGTCTTTTTGAATTATGGTTTTCTCTGGGTATATGCTCAGTAGTGGGATTGCTGGATCATATGGTAATTCTATTTTTAGTTTTTTAAGGAACCTGAATAATGTTCTCCATAGTGGCTGTATCAATTTACATTCCACCAACAGTACAAGATAGTTCCCATTTCTCCACACCCTCTCCAGCATTTGTTGCTTGTAGATTTTCTGATGATGCCCATTCTAACTGGTGTGAGGTTGTACCTCATTGTAGTTTTGATTTGCATTTCCCTAATAATTAGTGATGTTGAGCTGCTTTTCATGTGCTTCTTGGCCATCTGTATGTCTTCTTTGGAGAAATGTCTATTTAGGTCTTCTGCCCATTTTTGGATTGGATTGCTTGTTTTTTTAATATTGAGCCGCATATGCTGTTTATATATTTTGGAGATTAATCCGTTGTCAGTTGCTTCATTTGCAAATATTTTCTCCCATTCTGAGTGTTGTCTTTTCATCTTGTTTATGGTTTCCTTTGCTGTGCAAAAGCTTTTAAGTTTCATTAGTTCCCATTTGTTTATTTTTGTTTTTATTTCCATTACTCTAGGAGGTGGATCAAAAAAGATCTTGCTGTGATTTATGTCAAAGAGTGTTCTTCCTATGTTTTCCTCTAAGAGTTTTATACTATCTGGTGTTATGTTAAGGTCTCTAATCCATTTTGAGTTTATTTTTGTGAGTCGTATTAGGGAGTGTTCTAATTTCATTCTTTTACATGTAGCTGTCCAGTTTTCCCAGCACCACTTATTGAAGAGACTGTCTTTTCTCCATTGTATATCCTTGCCTCCTTTATCATAGATTAGTTGACCATAGATGTGTGGGTTTTTCTCTGGACTTTCTATCTTGTTCCATTGATCTATGTTACAGTTTCTGTGCCAGTACCATATTATCTTGATTACTGTAGCTTTATAGTATATCTGAAGTCAGGGAGACTGATTCCTCCAGCTCTGCTTTTTTCCCTCAAGACTGCTTTGGCTATTTAGGGTCTTTGTTTCTCCATACAAATTTTAAGATTTTTTTTTCTAGTTTTGTAAAAAAATGCCATTGGTAATTTGATAGGGATTGCACTGAATCTGTAGATTCCTTTGAGTAGTATAGTCATTTTCACAGTATTAATTCTTCCATTCTAAGAACATGGGATATCTCTCCATCTGTTGGTATCATCTTTAATTTCTTTCAGCAGTGTCTTATAGTTTTCTGCATACAGGTCTTTTGTCTCCCTAGGCAGGTTTATTCCTAGGTATTTGATTCTTTTTTTTGCAATGGTAAATGGGAGTGTTTCCTTAATTTCTCTTTCAGATTTTTCATCGTTAGTGTATAGGAATGCAAGAGATTTCTGTGCATTAATTTTGTATCCTGCAACTTTGCCAAATTCATTGATTAGCTCTAGTAGTTTTCTGGTGGCATCTTTAGGATTCTCTATGTATAGTATCATGTCATCTGCAAACAGTGACAGTTTTACTTCTCCTTTTCAAATTTGTGTTCCTTTTACTTCTTTTTCTTCTCTGATTGCCATGGCTAGGACTTCCAAAACTATGTTGAATAATTGTGGTGAGATTGGACAACCTTGTCTTGTTCCTGATCTTAGAGGAAATGTTTTCAGTTTTTCACCATTGAGAATGATGTTTGCTGTGGGTTTGTCATATATGGCCTTTATTATGTTGAGGTAGGTTCCCTCTATGCCCACTTTCTGGAGAGGTTTTATCATAAATCAGTGTTGAATTTTGTCAAAAACTTTTTCTGCATCTACTGAGATGATCATAAGGTTTTTCTTCTTCAATTTGTTAATATGGTGTATCATATTGATTGATTTGTGTATATTGAAGAATCCTTGCATCTTTGATAAATTCCACTTGATCATGGTGTATGAACCTTTTAACGTGTTGTTGGATTCTGTTTGCTAGTATTTTGTTGAGGACTTTTGCATCTATATTCATCAGTGATATTGGTCTATAATTTTCTTTTTTTGTAGTATCTTTGTCTGGTTTTGGTATCAGGGTGATGGCAGCCTCATAGAATGAGTTTGGGAGTGTTTCTTCCTCCACAATTTTTTGGAAGAGTTTCAGAAAGATGGGTGTTAGCTCTTCTCTAAATGTTTGATAGAATTCGCCTGTGAAGCCATCTGGTCCTGGACTTTTGTTTGTTGGAAGATTTTTAATCACAGTTTCAATTTCATTACTTGTGATTTGTCTGTTCATATTTTTGATTTCTTCCTGGTTCAGTTTTGGAATGTTATACCTTTCTAAGAATTTTTCCATTTCTTCCAGGATATCCATTTTATTGGTATAGAGTTGCCTGTAGTAGTCTCTTAGGATGCTCTGTATTTCTGTGGTGTCTGTTGTAACTTCTCCTTTTTCATTTCTAATTTTATGTATTTGAGTCCTCTCCCTCTTTTTCTTGATGAGTCTGCTAATGGTTTATCAATTTCGTTTCTCTTCTCAGAGAACCAGCTTTTAGTTTTATTGATCTTTGCTATTGTTCTCTTTGTTTCTATTTCATTTATTTCTGCTATGATCTTTATGATTTCTTTCCTTCCGCTAACTTTGGGTTTTGTTTTTCTTTCTTTAGTTCCTTTAGGTGTAAGGTTAGATTGTTTATTTGAGATTTTTCTTGTCTCCTGAGGTAGACTTGTATAGCTATAAACTTCCCTCTTAGAACTGCTTTTGCTGCATCCCATAGATTTTGGGTCGTCTTGTTTTCATTGTCATTTGTCTCTAGGTATGTTTTGATTTCCTCCTTGATTTCTTCAGTTATCTCTTGGTTACTTAGTTACGTATTGTTTAGCCTCCATGTGTTTGTGTTTTTTACATTTTTTTTTTGCCTGTAATTGATTTCTAATCTCATAGCATTGTGGTCAGAAAAGAGGCTTGATATGATTTCAATTTTTTTTAAATTTACTGAGGCTTGATTTGTGACCCAGGATGTGATCTATCCTGGAGAATGTTCCATGCACACTTGAGAGGAAAGTGTAATCTGCTGTTTTTGGATGGAATGTCCTATAAATATCAATTAAATCTATCTCATCTATTGTGTCATTTAAAGCTTGTGTTTCCTTATTTATTTTCATTTTGGATGATCTGTCCATTGGTGTAATGAGGTGTTAAAGTCCCCCACTATTATTGTGTTACTGTCGATTTCCTCTTTTAGAGCTGTTAGCAGTTGCCTTATGTATTGAGGTGCTCCTATGTTGGGTGCATATATATTTATAAGTATTATATCTTCTTCTTGGGTTGATCCCCTGATCATTATATAGTGTCCTTTCTTGTCTCTTGTAACATTATTTTGAAGTCTATTTATTTGATATGAGTATTGCTATTCCAGCTTTCTTTTGATTTCGATTTGCATGGAATATCTTTTTCCATCCCCTCACTTGCAGTCTGAATGTGTCCCTATGTCTAAAGTTGGTCTCTTGTAGACAGCATATGTATGGGTCTTGTTTTTGAATCCATTCAGCAAGCCTCTGTCTTTTGGTTGGAGCATTTAATCCATTCATGTTTAAGGTTATTATAGATATGTATGTTCCTATGATAATTTTCTTAATTGTTTTTGGTTTGTTTTTGTAGGTCCTTTTCTTCTCTTGTGTTTCCCACTTAGAGAAGTTCCTTTAGAATTTGTTGTAGAGCTGGTTTTGTTGTGTTGAATTCTGTTAGCTCTTGCTTGTCTGTAAAGTTTTTGATTTCTCCATCAAATCTGAATGAGATCCTTGACAGGGATAGTAATCTTGGTTGTAGTTTCTTGCCTTTCATCACTTTAAGTATATCATGCCACTCCCTTCTGGCTTGTAGAGTTTCTGCTGAGAAATCGCTGTTAACCTTATGGGAGTTCCCTTGTATGTTAGTTGTCATTTTTCCCTTGCTGCTTTCAATAATTTTTCTTTGTCTTTAATTTTTGCCAATTTGATTACTCTGTGTCTCAGCATGTTTCTCCTTGGGTTTATCCTGTATGGGACTCTGTGCTTCCTGGACTTCGGTAGCTATTTCCTTTCCAATGTTAGGGAAGTTTTCAACTATAATCTCTTCAAATATTTTCTCTGGTGTTTTTTCTCTCTCTTCTCCCTCTGGGACACCTATAATGCGAATGTTGTTGCATTTAATGTTGTCCCAGAGGTCTCTTAGGCTGTCTTCATTTATTTTCATTCTTTTTTCTTTATTCTGTTCCACAGCAGTGAATTCCACCATTCTGTCTTCCAGGTCACTTATCCATTCTTCTGCCTTAGTTATTCTGCTATTGATTCCTTCTAGTGTAGTTTTCATTTCAGTTATTGTATTGTTCATCTCTGTTTGTTCTTTAATTCTTCTAGGTCTTTGTTAAACATTTCTTGCATCTTCTCAATCTTTGCCTCCATTCATTTTCTGAGGTCCTGGATCATCTTCACTATCATTATTCTGAATTCTTTTTCTGGAAGGTTGCCTATCTCCACTTCATTTAGTTTTTTCTTTTTTCTGGGGTTTTATCTTGTTCCTTCATCTGGTACATAGTCCTCTGCCTTTTCATCTTGTCTATCTTTCTGTGAATGTGTTTTTTTCCCACATGCTGCAGGATTGCAGTTCTTCTTGCTTTTGCTGTCTGCCCTCTCCAAAACCATATTTTAAGAAGATTAATTTACCTGCCCTGTACTTGATAGACTGGAGAAGGAAAAGACTGAGTTACAAGGCAATTAGAGTCCATTGTGAGAGAATCAGCATGTGAATAAAGGTAGCAGCAGATGAGTAAAACTGATGGGAACATTCAGCAGGCAAATTGAATATTAAATGAACAGGATTTAATAGCCCATAAGGAGGATACTGATGGTTAGAAGAAAACAAAAGAGGAAAGGATAAAGGATATTTGTTCAGAATTAAACTTCTCTATAGTGTGGTGAGCAGACCATTCCAACTGCATGTTAGAAGATGAAATTAATCTAGTAAACCAGTTAAAGGGAAGGAAACACCAACTTAATTGAGTTGTGTGCCAATTATATCTAGGGCAGCTCAGAATTAAAAATGTAAAAACAAAATGTTGATTCTGCTTGAAATATGCAAATTATTCAGTGTGGAAATTATTTCTGGGAGGAGATGAATATTGTAAAGGATAATATTAACAAAAGAGTAAATAGAATTGGAAAACAGGAGTAGCAGATGTTATCTTTTGTTTCCTACTTGTCAGAGCCAACAAGTCCTGCATTCTTCACATTATGAGTTAAATTGTCACCCACCCTCCACTAGGCATCAGGTGTTTGAGCTTAATCTCAATACTGGATAGGAAACCTTCGAACAAAAAGTGATACTGTACTCTGGAAGCACTGCTATTGAAGTTTAAAAAATATGAGCCAGTATTATCAATTTCTTCATATATGATTGGTCAGTATGAATCAGGATATTTGTATTATCCTTTAAATCTTAAAGAATTTTAAAGTTCTTTCCTTTCATTGTCGATCTGTCTACACATACATAACCTATACTCCACTCTTTTCTATATCAGACATATAAATAATATATTGAAATTACACTAAGTTATTCCTGAACACTCAGAACTATATTCAAGAGTCAGAAGTTAATTTTCAAATGCTATTTTAAATTTTCTAACATGGATAATACTTGCTTTATACATAGGTAGGAACCGATATGAGGTTGTTTTGGAAATCTAAATCTACTCTCCAGCTTAGATACAGTTTCTATGTAAATAGCTCATTTTTTTAATGTTTACTTTTATATTGCAGATGTGTCCTATTTCAAACTAAAATTGAACAAACTATGTTGGTGAATTATCATGCTCTAAGATGCAATCACCTGTATATGTTTAATAATTTTAATTCATAACATATTTCCATAGATTTTACCAGAAAAAAGTGGTTTAAAGTCAGAAGAACTAATTTTTCTTAAAATATTATTTGATTTAACATCTTTGCCATTCAGTTTCTCTCTTGCTAATGTATGAGAGTGAGGTTTGCTTATCACTACTTCAAAAGGATAGCTACTTGATGATTGGAATATTCACCAGTGTAGTACTTCTAGGATCATAAAAATTGATTAGTACTTAAAAAAATATTTTTGTTTTTGATAGCTTGGATATAAAATTATCTCTTTAGTCTTACTTTATATTTATAATCACCATTGAGATGAAAGTTGATTTCTCCATCAGCCGGCTCTGGTCTCTGTTATTTCTGACCACATCTATTCTTGTCACTTTTTTGAATCACATTTTTCCCCTCACAAGGATTAATGTTTTCTTCTTTTAAATACCAAAACTTTCTTCTTTTAAATAACACCACAATGATATTATTGAACCAAGTACATATCAATGAATTTTTTTCTAGACACTCCAAAAATAGTTGCATTTTTTTCTGTTATCTGGCATGATGAGACAATCAGATTCTCTATGGAATTAAGTATTCCTATTAATAGCTTTATCATAATCTATATATGAAATATCAGTTTCCAACAAATAAAAAAATTATAAAAAAGTTCTAACACTAAATACACACACAATTCATATATATGTTTTCATTCTTCATAAATTACTCCAAAACCTTGCAATACCTTGAGGTCATCAATAGTAACTTTATTAACTATTTTACAGTAAAAGACCTTCATCTTTCATCTTTTTTTCTTTCTATCAATCATATAAACATTTTTTATTATAATTTTTAGTAGGAAATATGATCTGCAAGTTATTTTAGATGTTATATGGCATAGAAAAGTTGACTTTACATGCTCCCTCTACCAAGAAAATATGTTAATCTTTTGGTCACTCAAATATTTCATTCTTATTTCCACAATCCCCATGTTGTACTCTAATAGCAGGAATAGATCATTTTATTAACCCATATACCTTTCTAACCTGTGTATAAGAATAACTAATAATGTAAAATTTTCAGAAATGTGCTTTGTTTCAACTAAAACAAATTGGATAAAATGTATCTTCCAGTAATTTTTATCAGACAGAAAATAAGCAGAAACCAAACATATAATCCAACATACATAAAGGTCATTTATGTTAATGATCATGGTGAAACATATATGTGAATATTCTTATTTTATGGTTATTTTGTGTGATTGGGGGCCAAAAAAAATTAATTTGTATCATTGAAACTTTCGAGTATTACTTTAAACATCAAAGAAAAATATGTATTTAAAATACATGAAAATTACTTTTATTGGAATCTTATATTTGGAGTAACCTACAATCAAAAAACTGGATCATGAGGGAGCTTCAAGATGGCGGAAGAGTAAAACATGGAGATCACCTTCCTCTCCACAAATACATCAGAAATACATCTACATGTGGAACAGCTCCCACAGAACACCTACTGAACACTGACAGAAGACCTCAGACCTCCCAAAAGGCGAGAAACTCCCCACATACCTGGGTAGGGCAAAAGAAAAAAGAAAAAACAGAGACAAAAGAATAGGGATGGGACCTGCACCACTGGGAGGGAGCTGTGAAGGAGGAAAGGTTTCCATGCACTAGGAAGCCCCTTCGTGGGTGGAGACTGCAGGTGGTGGAGGGGGGAGCTTCGGAGCCACAGAGGAGAGCACAGCAACAGGGGTGTGGAGGGCGAAGCAGAGAGATTCCCACAAAAGAATCACTGTGGAGCAGCACTCACCAGCCCGAGAGGCTTGTCTGCTCACCCGCCGGGACGGGTAGGGGCTGGGAGCTGAGGCTCGGGCTTCGTAGGTTGGATCCCAGGGAGAGGACTGGGGTTGGTTGCGTAAGCACAGACTGAAGGGGCCTGGTGTTCCACAGCTAGCTGGGAGGGATTCCTGGAAAAAGTCTGGAGCTGCCGAAGAGGCAAGAGACTTTTTCTTGCCTCTTTGTTTCCTGGTGTGCGAGGAGAGGGGATTAACAGTGTGGTTTAAAGGAGCTCCAGAGACGGGCGTGAGCCACGGCTATCAGCACGGACCCCAGAGACAGGCATGAGATGCTAAGGCTGCTGATGCAGCCACCAAGAAGCCTGTGTGCGAGCACAAGTCACTATCCACACGTCCCCTCCCGGAAGCCTGTGCAGCCCGCCACTGCCAGGGTCCCGTGATCCAGGGACAACTTCCCCAGGAGAACACACGGCATGCCTCAGGTTGCTGCCATGTCACGCAGGCCTCTGCCGCCTCAGGCTCGCCCCGCATCCATACCCCTCACTCCCCCCAGCCTGAGTGAGCCAGAGCCCCTGAATCAGCTGCTCCTTTAACCCTGTCCTCTCTGAAAGAAGAACAGATGCCCTCAGGCGACCTACACTCAGAGGCGGGTCCAAATCCAAAGCTGAACC
>NW_020837945.1:35474002-35531713 GCF_003676395.1 Aethalodelphis obliquidens
CCATAAAAAGAAACAAAATTGAATTTTTTGTAGTGAGGTGGATGGACCTAGAATCTGTCATACAGAGTGAAGTATATCAGAAAGAGAAAAACAAATGCCATATGCTAACATATATATGTGTGTGTATATATATATATATAATCTAAGAAAAAAACATGGTCATGAAAAACCTAGGGGCAAGTTGGGAATAAAGACACAGACCTCCTAGAGAATGGACTTGAGGATATGGGGAGGGGGGAGGATAAGATGTGACAAAGTGACAGAGTGTCATGGATATATATATACATTACCAAATGAAAAATAGATAGCTAGTGGGAAGCAGCCACATAGCAGAGGGAGATCAGCTCGGTGCTTTGTGACCACCTAGAGGGGTGGGATAGGGAGGGTTGGAGGCGGGGAGATGCAAGAGGGAAGAGATATGGGAACATATGTATATGAATAATTGATTCACTTTGTTATAAAGCAGAAAGAAACACACCATTGTAAAGAAATTATACTCCAACAAAGATGTTAAAAAAAGATATTGGATCATGATTACAACTAAAGACCACACAAGAAATAAATTGTGGTCATTCCCAGTATAATGGTTTTTGGTATTTCTACTTATGAAATATTTACCCAAAGTTTTAAAGAATTCTGACTGCATTAGAAGTTGGAATGAGCTAAGGCTTAAGTACCATGTTTAATACCCACTCATCATTCTCTAAATTACATAAAATACCTTAGGGCATTTTAACTAACAATTAAACTGTTCATACATAATTTGACAATTGTCTATTAGTGGTTTAACATTCTCAGGGTTTGTAGTGATTCAGTATGATCAGGGACCACTGCTGAAGAGAAAGGTAGAAGGACCAAGTGGGGAAGGCCTGAAAAGCATGGTATAATTAGCTTGATTAATTTCTCTATACGTTTAGAGGTTTTTTTTTTTAATATACATTGATGAATTTTTATAAATCAGAACACATTTTTATATTAGCCATTGCTTATTATTATTTTCATATACCAAAGGATTTTTATGAGACATGATTTTAAAAATTAAAAAATATATTTTTTAATTAAAATAATGTGAGGCCTATTTGCTTTGTCAGTAAACCCATAATTTCATTTGCAATTTTCTTTGTACAATGTCATAATGTTCTATGTAATTCCATTTTTTTTACATTATTACATATAGCTTATAATACAAGATTATTTGTTTCCCATATTCTCTCTAATATGTTTTTAGGCAAATTAATGTTTTTATTATACAGTTATCCTTGAACTACATGGTTTTGAACTATGTGGATCCACTTAAATGCAGATGTTTTTCAATAGTAAATACTGCAGTACTATGCGATACGTGGTTTGTTGAATCCACAATGCAGCCAGAGGGCTTTCTGTAAGTTATATGTGGATTTTTGATAGCATAGAATCAGTGCTCCTAACCCCTGCATTGTTCAAGGTTCAAATGTAGTGATATATTTATTATAACAATATGTTTTAAAATAAATATAGAAAAACAAATTTCTTGATAATTATAATGGCATAAATTTAAATGTTGATTTACCTACCTTTTTATCCTTAGGTTTTACTCTATTAGTTCAAGTAACACACAAACATATGCAGACACATACACATATACAGACACATACATCATATATATCTTTCATGTATTTTTGCATGCACACAACATACATCCTATACTGTAAATATATATAGTATGTGCAAACACATATGCATTTACTATTACTCCTCATGATATAAAATATATGTTCTCTCTATGTCAAAAGATTAAAATTGTGTAAACAGTAACAGAACAATAAATTTTTCTCTTGGCTACTGAAGAATGAAGAAGGTGAATCATGACATTAGTTTGACATTCTTCCTTTCTTTTTTATAAAGATAACCTTAATAGAAATATCAGAAGCTTACAAGATTGTTTCCAAAAGTAGAAGCAGTAACAAAATTTTTCCCATGTAAATAGAATTTTCTGGGAGTCCTGGAATTGTCACAAATTCACTGTGTGAATTAGGGTGTTTATAAAATCTGGACTTTAGATTCTTTATTGGTATTATCAAAGCATTGACAAAGAGCAGTGGCATTCAATATATTTTTAAACTTCAGCATACTGTAGTAAATACATTTAAGAATAAAGACTAGGTGACACAGACCAACACCCTTTTAGAGGACATTTAGAAAAAAAATATGTGAAATATTAGAAATTCCCTGCCTGAAAGAACTGGCAAACTATCCAGATAGCAAATAAATACTGGTCCAAATTGAGAACTGGACAGAAATCCGAAGTTTTTATTAATTTGGGTAGGGGCCATTTTTGCCTTTGGAGAATTGCTGATCTCAAGGACATGGATTAAAATTGTGCAATGATTTTGACAGCCTTGATGGTCTAGTGGGACATAAATTAAAATCCAGGAAATGCCATAGTGAACTCTCATCACTTTGTAATGTAATTCTAAAAACCTACATCCTAGAAATAAGGGGGAATTAAAAAAAAAATTGACCGGAGTTCCTCTGTAAGTCATCAGTGACCCATGACATTTTAACCCTTGACAAGGAGATTGCCTTGTAAGTATCTTTGAGCATCTGTCAGAAGCAAATGGGAATCTTCTCTAGATGAGTGAAACATTATTCCAGACCTCAAATTATGTCTATAATTTCTTAAAATACAGTATCTGTCCTACAATCAATGGATCCAGATACTAGAATTACCAGACAATTGAAAAAAATACCTATGCTTTCTTTATTCAATGACTTAAAAATTTAAATATTTCAATTGAAAATTGGAATCCATAAAAATGTAATAGCAACATTGCAAAAGTACTAAAGAGAAACTCTTTAGATTAATATATATTATATTAACTAAAATTAAGACAGTGAGTGTGATTATCAGTAAATGGAATACAGATATAAACTAAATTTAAATGAGCAAAGAATAATTAGAAATTAATTATATGTTTTAATATCAAGATAGAATTCTCAGTAACTCATGGTAAAAGATAAAAGCACAATTGGAGTTTGAAATAATTTAAAACTGAGAGTTAATGAAAAAATAAAACCTAAACACTTGTGGCATGAAGGTAAACAGAGCATAGAAAGATACTTATAGCCTTAAATACATGTATTAGAAAAATTAAAAGCATAAACTCAATGAATTATTCACATATATATATAAATATATATATATATATATATAAACATAGAAAACAAGTAATACAATTAATCATCTAATAAAAGAATTAAGCTACCTGTGGGTCCTTAAGAAGAATAAATGAGACTGATAGGACAATATAATCTATATCAGGATTTAAAGGGACTAATCACTCTAGATCCTGGATATGTTAACAGTGTAGCAAAAGAATGCTTGAATAAAACTAATGACAATATCTTTGAAAATTTAAAAGGAATGAACAAATTCCTAGAGAAACTTACAACTACAATTTATCCAAACGTACACAATTGTATGTAGATAATCTAAACATTTTTATTCAATTTTTTATGAATATTTTTAAGCATATAGAAAAGTAAAAAGAATTTTATAGTTGACTCTCATATACCCACCACCTAGATTCTATTATTAATATTTTGCTATACTTGTTTTATCACATAACTATGTAAATATTCCTCTATCTAGCCATCAATCTATCTTATTTTTGATGCATTTGAAAATAAATTTTAGACATCAGTATAATTTCCCCTAATTAATATGTATGCTATTAACTAGAATTCAATTTTTTTATACAGTTTTCTGTTAAGGTAAAACTTGCATATAATGAATTCTAAAAATCTTAAATGTACATTCAGTGAGTTTTGACAAATGTATAAAGCTGTGTAACCTTAACCCTACCGAAGTATAAATCATTACCTAACAGCTAGTCAACCCTTGCTCCCTCTCAAGGTAACCACTCTTAGGGTTTTTTGTTTGTTTGTTTGTTTAAAATATTTTTAATTGAACTATAATTGACTTACAATAATGTATTAGTTTCAAGTGTCCAACACATTTATTTGATATTTTTATACATTATAAAATGATCATGATAAGTCTTTCATCTTTCATCCTATAAAATTATTACTGTATTATTGACTATATTCCCAATGTTACATTACAGCCCCATGACTTATTTATTTTATTTTTTTGTTAAACTTTTATTGGAGTATAGCTGCTTTACAATGTTGTGTTAGTTTCTACTATACAGCAAAGTGATCAGCTATAACATATATCCCCTCTTTTATAACTGAAAGTTTGTACCTCTTAATCCCCTTCACCTATTTCACTCATCCCAATGAAATCTTGCCACTTGTGACAACATGTATAGACCTAAAGGGTATTATGCTAAGTGAAGTAAATGAGACAGAACAAGGCAAATACCATATGATTTCACTTATATGTGGAATCAAAAAATCAAAACACATGAACAAATGTAACAAAACAGAAACAGACATAGACAACTACTCTTGATTTTCTACCATAATTTAATTTTTCCTGTTCTAGAAATTCATATAAATGGAACCATAGAGCATGTGCTTTTTAATGTAAGCCTAACTTTCACTTGTACAATGATTTTGAGATTCACGCATGTTGTAGTGTATAAGTAGTTTATTCCTTTTTGTTGCTGAGTAGTATTTCTTTGCATGCATATACTGTAGTTTTATTCTTCTATTTATGGACACCTCAGCTATTTTCAGTTTTTAACCATGTTGAAGAAAGCTGATATAAGCAACCTTAAGAAATTATTTCTAAAATGTATTCAGAAATGAAAAGGACAAAACAAAGTTAAGACATATTTGAAAAGGAACAGAGTTTGAGGATTTACTTTATAGGGTTTTAAGACTGAGAACAGACGAATAGACCAAAGAAAGACAATAGAAAGCTGGAAACAATCACACACACACACACACACACACACACACACACACACACACACGAGAACTTAATTTATGACAAAGGTGGCACTGTTAATAATCATAAAAAAAACTTGCCTATTATTAGCAGTAGAGTATAACTTGTGCCACCTGCATTTATACTCAGAGTAAAATTATTAATGTTAGCCTTAGTGATCAATCTTCAGTTGTACGTGTTTACATGAAGTTCATAGTGGAACATTTTGGTGTGAAAAGTTCACTTTTTCTTCAAGGTAGGTAGTATATAAAGAACCATTTATTTTAAATAGAGCCTCCCTAGAGCTCTCTGACTACAAGACCAGACTCCAATTAAGAGTCTATTAGAGTCAAATACCTATGAAATAGAGAACAGTGTTACTTGTCCTTTATAGATCATGTCCTTCTTTGCTCAGTTAAGACTTCCTTCCAGATAAGTGTTAGGAAAACCATTAAAAAATAAATGCCCCAATATTTGCATTTTAAAAGAGGAGAAAACACACCCTGAAGAACTAGTAATTGCTACATTATATGGGTGATATAAGCATGTAGTTTTTCCGACTAAAACTCTCTAGGAGAAACAAGGGGGTTTGCATATGTGAACAAATTACCAACTCTTGTTTTGACACAATGAGACATATTATTGTACACCCATATTATTTTTAGTTCAATTGCATTTGGCTAAACTTAATTTTGATTTCCAATTCATAAGGATTGAAAAGAAATATATATCCATATGATATAGTGAATGTTGAAAGAAATATAAATTATTTTACCTTGAAAATCAGGCTTCCTAGAATAACTTGCTCTTTTAATGGTAAAAAGAAAATAAAACTGGATCAGAAAGTTAAAAACTGCAAATTGTGCCTAGAAAGTGTAAGAGAGGTGACAGAAGAAGTATTTACATGTGGCCATAACATGGGACATGAAACTTACATTTGGTTTATTTTCCCCACTTCCACCACCCACTTCCTGTGTAGAAACATCTGAGTATTTTCTATATCAGATATTATATCAGGACACTATTCCAGAACAGTGAAGTTAAAGGGAGCCCCTGCACAAGTGTCAGTCATGGTCTCCTAATCTCTTCGTAGGTGGAAAGAGGCAGAGCCCATCGTTTTGCTTTTCTATGGAAAGAATTAAATGAAACTTTCAAGAGAGCTATAGAAGAGTTGGAAAAGAAGGTAGAAAGTAGACTGTTGAGGAATATTAGATCAATCTACAAAAATGGGAATGCTCCCAAAGATCACTTCTGGAAAATGAAGAGGTGATGAGGTGATGCTGATACTATGAGATTGGCCACTTTCCACTGGAATTTGTTAACTGGAAAAATCTGCTGATAGATCCAGAAATTCTTTTTTTCTGTGGGGGAGGAGGATTATGATGAGGACGTGGTTTCTTATTAGTTTGAGTAAATAGATATGGAAGTTAACTGGGTTCATGAAGATACTAGTCTTCCACTAAAAAGACTGACCGACAAGATCTCTTAAGCCTCTCTCACATGTAGTCACATTACAGAGGAATCACTGGATGTCCTTTATGATGAGTGAGAGTGGGACAACCTAAGCTCCTGGACATCACCCAGTCTTAGCTGAGTTATGATGGGAACACTAGTAGAGAAAGCCAGCTAAGAACTGCAAGACCAGGTGTGCTCTCCTATCACCATTGTGTGTGTTGGCAATATGTCCCTATGTCTCTCCCTGTTTCCCTTAGGTGATGGACAGGAAGAGGGAGGACAGAAGAGCAGAAGAGCTCTTCAAAAGTGGTGAACACTCAGCAAGGGAGCTTCTAATCATGACTGCAATGTTAGTTCTTGAATCTGATTACATAACTTGTCCAAAAAATACTGAGATTTAAACTAGAAAAAAAAAAAAAACATTAAGTTAAAATTAACTATCTCACTGTCATTGATGAAAGGAATGAGTATCTTTAAAGGAAATTTATTTGTATAATAAAAATTTTAATATTTGTGTACATCAGGCTTGTAGTTACCAATTTGTATAAAAATAACATATAGTAAGATGAGAAAACTTAAGTGTTACTCCTGCTTCGGGCTCCTTAAGACACATTTCAGTTGCTCTGACTTCATCCATCTAGTAACCTATCAATCTAAATTCTCTGTGACAGTGAGCATTTCTATTTCTTCCAATTAGGTAAGTGAATCTTTAACTAAGAGGTTAGGTGTAAGAAATAAACGAGGATCAATACATGGATGTGGGGCTGCTGTGGAAGCAGCAGTGCTTCCAGTATATTACAGAATGCTTCTAGTATGATATGAAGAAGTCTGGAGAAAAATTCATTATGTAAGAACAGATGATGAGACAAAATATAGGAAGCATGAGAGAAAATAGTGTCAAGTGTGAAGAAGTAGAGGAAAAGAGAGAGATAATAAATAAGATGTTTCATGATTAATGAAGGACTTTGAAGCAGACAGGGTCCACACACTATAACTTTTATACTGTTAGCATCACTGTGCTTCACTGTGGATATTCTTTAAAAAAATGATAACTGTAATCCATGATAGTAAAATAGTGATATTCACCATGAGACAATCATCACCTACTTCAGAAAAGTTTTTCAAAACTCAGCCTTCTTGTAGTCTATTGGAGGGTAAAATATTATAACTCCCTTGAATAACAAGTACAATATCATGATTTACCTCTGCTAAGAATAGAAAATCTATACCCATGTCTATTGGCAAAGGTATTCCACAAATGTCAGCATGATGCCTTGCTTTTTAACTTTATCAATAATATCAATAGTACTCTACTTGATTTCAGTCACTCTGAGAAATCCAAATACACACTACATTCTCCAGGCCCTCAGACACTGAAAAGAAGACATCAGCTCTAAAAAAGGAAGAAAGAGAAAGGTCCAAAAGGGCTTTAGGAGGGCTTATAACCAAAATGAGAATAAATATATAAACGTGGGTGTTTTGGATATGTGTTAAATTTCACCAAAATCGTATTATGGTATAATCACTTTAATACAAAAGGCTTTCAAGTCCTAATGTTTTCATTATACTAAATACATGTTTTTATGATTGATAGCTAGTTAGAATATCAAGCATATTCTGATATATCCTGTAGCTATCATACCTGAGTTACTTTATGTAGTCGCAGCCACCTCTTTCCACCCTGAGTATGGAAAATTGTATGGGTTCGTAGATGATCATAGAATATGTTTTCTAAATTTTTAGTGTGATGTTAATAGATAGTCCATGATAGAACAGACTATAATTGATAAGTTTAAGAAATGTTGGTTTGAAAATTTCAATAACTTTATGTATTTCAGGATTTCTCAGAAAATTTACTATCTTAATGAGAATTGTAACAAAATATTAATGGAAAATAATCAGCTAAGAGGGTAGTTGGGATGATCAGGAAATAAGATGCTTGAACAGGTAGAAAATGGTGCTTAATAGGAATTTAAAAGTGTTGTAGCACAAGGTGAGGCTGGAGAAATACGTAGAAATCCAACTATGTAGGCTTTGTAGGATATGTTAAAGTTTTGTTATTCTAAGAGAAATGTAAAGGCTTTAAAAGATTTCAGACAGAGAAGTAAATAAACTGGGTGCAGCACTGTAGAATGGATTTAGGTGTGGAAGAAAGAAAAGGAGGAAAGTACAAGTCAAGAGATGGTACCAGTATTTGAGATGAGGTAAAAGATCTTTCGACTAGAGTGTGCAGAGACACAAATATGTCCAAAGAAATTTTATTAATTGATCTATATATCTGTTAAAAAATTATTTATTACCGACTGTGAAAATAGAGCTGTTCTAGTCAGGAGCTATACCAGTGAACAAGACAGAAAAGAACCCTGTTTTCTTAGAGCTGATATTCTACTGGCTCCAGAAAGATAAAAACACAAGTAAACAAACAAATTGAATAAGTAATATAGTTTTACATGATAATAATGACTGCAGAAAAAAATCAAATACAAGACTATTTGGAAAAAAATAAATTAGAATACATAGAACTGAAAATAAAACCAAAATGGACAAAATAGTATTGACAATAATACATAGAGAGAAAAAGAAATTAAAAAAAAAATACATGGAAGAGAAGTTGAGAGAAAAGGAGGAAATTTATGATGATAAATGTCAGAAAACTAATCACCTTTTGTTAGGTATTGATTATAAGTGACATAGTGATGCCTTCTGGAATACTGGAATTGTTCCATATCATGGATGTACACAGAAATGTTTGTATCAAGCAACATTCTTAGAATTTGCTCAATTTACTGTGTATTAGCTACACCTAAAAAAGTAAAAACCAAACAAAAAAGAGAATTAAAAGAAAAATTGAATAATATGTCTAATTAGAGCAGGAAGTGAATAGATGAGAAGCAAAGAGAAAATAACTGGAAATTTTCCAATGATGGCTTTGTTTAACATTTATTTTGAAAATAATAAAGTCATGAAGAAAGAAGAGCCTCTATAGGATTAAATTTACTGGGCAAGAAGGTAGTTTGAATTTTGCTTATGTTAGCTAATTATTTTAAGGATCTCTTCAATACCTCTGTAGCTCCATACTGAATGTTCATGTTATATAGTGTGAGTGATAATCTGTAACATACGAGCCTCATGCTACATTTAGCATATTAGATATTAAAGAGTGAAAATTATTCTAGTCATTAATTTAAAGAAAAGATCTAAAAAAGAAGCAACAGAGGTATTACTAGAAAGTATTTTAGGATTTGGAATGTAAAGGGAATGAACACTACAGCTCTAATACTACTTTTAAAGTAATTGGTGCCATTTAGAATAATCAGAATCATGATTCTTTATATTTTTATAGGACCATGTGAGAGGTATAAGAACATCTTTAACTTGTAGATTAAAGATGCTAATTGAATATATGCTTATTAAAACAAAAGAGTCTTAATAAGCTTCCAGAGTTAGACTTTCAACCCTTACCCATTATTTCCTTTATTCATCCTTTATTTTCATGCCTCCATAGTTTTCCTGTGTTATCCAGTTGTATATTCAACAGTGACTATTGGAAAAGTCATCTCATCTTTAAGCAAAGTACAGCATATAATACTATACTACTCCTATATATAATGCACAGCATTTTGCACAATTTGCATTATGAAGATGCCTATAACTGCTCCTTAACAATTTGATTATCTCTTTACTCATGAGCAAAAATATTACTGAAAACTCTTTCACAGGTTCTCCAGGAGATGCTGAAGTACAATTTTATATGCAAGATGTATATTAAGAAACTGCACCAGTGAAGGGCAAGAAGGGGGATAAAAAGAGGTTAAGTCATGATGTAAGATCTATGTAGTTTTAGCCAACTCAGCAGAGAACACTGAAATGAGTAACACTCATCAGAATGTCTTACATCAGGTAGAAATGGCTGAGATTTTTATATCCCTATCTCACCAAAGACCAGAGGTCAAAGTTGTCAGGGTGGGAAGCACAAAGCTTCCAAGTGAGTATTGGAGATATTTGTAAGTGGAGCTATTCTGGTTTGCACTTTTTATTAACAGACCCATATATTCTTTCTTTGGAGGACACAGTACAGCAAAACGTCTCCCAGTTTTCTGAATGCTACATGCTGGAGGATGGCAAAACATCTTCATAGACCTGACACTTTGGTTATGTCTACACTGGGACATGATAATGTTCTAACAGGGAAAGCTTCTGGGTGATGGTGTATGAGATACAATAAGTGGTCCCACACCCCACCTATTAAATGGGTCTCCTGGTCTGACATGATCTTATGTGACACTTCATTTTGAGAGAGCAAACACTTCCACAGGCTCTCATATTGTAGTGCTGACTGGGCTCTGCATCAGAGAAGGTCAACACATGGATGGAATATGTGACAATCTCTATGAGAAAAAACAGCTGTCACTCCATGATGGAAGAGTCCAAATATAGGCAATTTAAACAATGTAGCTGTTGGTCTCTTTAAGGGATTGTGCCATAACAGGGGCTCAGCACTATTCGTTATTGCTGGCAGGTTGTTATCAGTAGTAGATCGTTCACTTTTGAAAAATATGGATTCATGTTATCAGACATGGTAGCCTCCATCTCTGTCACAGTGGCCACTTCATTCATGTATGCATTATAATGGACTGGGTTGACCAGTGACAGAGCAGATTTTATTAATGGCCTAAATCATTTCACCTTTTCTATGAAGGATGCTTCCTAGTGGGCATTAGAAGGATAATGCAATCTATTCACTTTTTGTACCCACTCATATATGTCCATACTCATGATTTCATCCCAGTCTTTCTTGTCTCCCAATCCTTAGGAGAATTCTCCTTTGCTAATTCTCTTTATGGTCACCCCTAAGCAGAATGCAACTTATGTCTATTTCAGTTAGTGCTCACATTTGTAAAATAAGCTTGTTTCTTCTTTTTACTTCAACTGGTTATGTGGGATTCTTCCATAAAACCATAGGCTGATACTGAGGAACGATGCTGGTGCAAAAGTGGTTGATGCCATAATGCTTATGACTGCTGGTCCAGCTTATGACTTTTTATGCCTTTACCACTTTATCTTTCAATAGATTATTGCTGGGACATGACTTAGTAGGTCTGTTGGGATCCAGCTCATGATGGCAGCTCCAGCCATCTGGTCATTTAGTGTCCCAT
This sequence comes from Aethalodelphis obliquidens, assembly GCF_003676395.1. Taxonomy (NCBI): domain Eukaryota; kingdom Metazoa; phylum Chordata; class Mammalia; order Artiodactyla; family Delphinidae; genus Aethalodelphis; species Aethalodelphis obliquidens. Next base: position 35,485,490 of record NW_020837945.1, read on the forward strand.
GGTCAAGTCTTCTGTACCTATTCGGGTCTAGAGGCATGCCAAGAGTTGTTTCCCACAAAGCACATAATTCTCTGGTGGAGAATTTATGGCCTTCCTTTCAGAAATTCAGGACCTGTGTCATCATGCTTCTAATGTTCTTGCCACAAAATCTCCATGCAATCTTTACCCCTACTGATACCACCAACTTCATAAGATCTGCCAGACGACATGGCCACAGTGGCAGGAATGTTTGCACCACACCTTGGAGCTATTCCAGAGCCCTTTCCTTCTTTAGGTTCTACCTGAAACTGGAATTTTTTTTTCTTATTTTGTTTTATTTTATTTATTTTTTTTAACATCTTTATTGGAGCATAATTGCTTTACAATGGTGTGTTAGTTTCTGCTTTATAACAAATTTAGTCAGTTATACATATATATATGTCCCTATATCTCTTCCCTCTTGCATCTCCCTCCCTCCACCCTCCCTATCCCACCCCTCTAGGTGGTCACAAAGCACTGAGCTGATCTCCCTGTGCTATGCAGCTGCTTCCCACTAGCTATCTATTTTACGTTTGGTAGTGTATATATGTCCATGCCACTCTCTCACTTTGTGCCAGCTTACCCTTCCCCCTCCCTGTATCCTCAAGTCCATTCTCTAGTAGGTCTGCATCTTTATTCCCGTCTTGCCCCTAGGTTCTTCATGACCACTTTTCTTTTTTTTTTTAGATTCCTTATATATGCATTAGCGTACGGTATTTGTTTTTCTCTTTCTGACTTACTTCACTCCTTATGACAGTCTCTAGGTCCATCCACCTCACTACAAATAACCCAGTTTCATTTCTTTTTATGGCTGAGTAATATTCCATTGTATATATGTGCCACATCTTCTTTATCCATTCATCTGTTCATGGACACTTAGGTTGCTTCCATGTCCTGGCGACTGTAAATAGAGCTGCCATGAACATTGTGGTACATGACTCTTTTTGAATTATGGTTTTCTCAGGGTATATGCCCAGTAGTGGGGTTGCTGGGTCATATGGTAGTTCTATTTGTAGTTTTCTAAGGAACCTCCATACTGTTCTCCACAGTGGCTGTATCAATTTACATTCCCACCAGCAGTGCAAGAGTGTTCCCTTTTCTCCACACCCTCTCCAGCATTTATTGTTTCTAGATTTTTTCATGATGGCCATTCTGACTGGTGTGAGATGACATCTCATTGTAGTTTTGATTTGCATTTCTCTAATGATTAATGATGTTGAGCATTCTTTCATGTGTCTGTTGGCAATCTATATATCTTCTTTGGAGAAATGTCTATTTAGGTCTTCTGCCCATTTTTGGGTTGTTTGTTTTTTTGATATTGAGCTGCATGAGCTGCTTGTAAATTTTGGAAATTAATCCTTTGTCAGTTGCTTCATTTGCAAATATTTTCTCCCATTCTGAGGGTTGTCTTTTCATCTTGTTTATGGTTTCCTTTGCTATGCAAAAGTTTTTAAGTTTCATTAGGTCCCATTTGTTTATTTTTGTTTTTATTTCCATTTCTCTAGGAGGTAGGTCAAAAAGAATCTTGCTGTGATTTATGTCATAGAGTGGTCTGCCTATGTGAAACTGGAAGTCTTTTGATTACCTGGTAAATATCCAGAGCATATTCCTAGGTATGAACTTTGCTATCTCTAGTACCAGAAGTGGTCCATCAGAAACTGTGCTTCCCTCTTTGTGATAGGAAGTACAAGGTACAATAATTTGTCTTTTGTTTCAGAGATTATGGCTTGGCATGCCACTAGACCCTTACAGATTTTATGAATATGACAGATCCTTGAGTATTCACAAGATTAATCTCCTGGTCTCTGGAGTGCATGTGTCTTACCAAGATCTCAAGTCTGTCCAATTCGTGCTCGGCCTACCCAACCAATACAGTGTTATCAGTATAAGATCAGTTTGATATTCTGCAAGATATTGAGACAGTCCAGGTCACTTTGTACTATATTATGACAGAGGGCAGGACAGAAAATTAACACAGCCTTAGGAAGAAAATGAAAAATGTTTACTGTCATCTGCTTCACATGAGTGCTACAGTATCTAATTCTCCTTTCTTATAATGATAGAAAAGAGTTCAGTTGCCAAATCAATGGCTAATATGATGTGTCTGAGGAGTCTTAATATGCTCTAGCAAAAATATCACATATAGCATGTTGGCTGTAGTCAGGGATACAACTCTGTTGAGCTTGAAATAGTCTATAATCATTCTCCAGGGTCCATCTTGCTTTTGCAGGGATCACACTTGTGAATTAAATGAAGAATTGACAGATACCACCACTCCTGAATCCTTTGGCTCTCTAAGGGTAGCACTAGTTTTTGCCAAAGTCTTTGGCCAGAATGAGATGCTTTTATTTATTTACTATCTTGGCGGGTTGTGTATGATTTCAAAGACTTCTTCTTGACTTTACTCATTATGATAGCCTACAGCCATAGCCCTGTAGGGCTATGATAGCCCTACAGACTAAAAGCTCAATATAGGAACTGTGCCAATTATATACTTGGGGATCAGGGAAATGACTACCAGGTGTCTCTGTAAAATGAGGGTATATACTGCCAGTCAGACTTTGGTCAGGACTACCTTTATTGTCCCAGCCCTATGTACTCGCACTCCAAAGGTGCTATGATAATGCCAAGTTTCTGGTTATGAATGTCCTCTAAGATCCAGTATCCATCAGCCTTCACAATGTCTGAGTATTCTTCTTTGCTCAGTGTACAGTTAGTACCTGTGTAAATGACCATAGATAATTTGGGGGAAATTACTGGAAGATCCATTATCTTGTACACTTGCCATATTGTTGTAGGATCTTTCCTCCTGAGTACCTAGCCACATCTTCAGTTGATGGATTCCACAGTAGTCAAATGGCTCAGTTGTAGAAACCAGACAAGGAATCATAACTTTTTATTGAGGATACAGCCTCAGCTATCCAGTCATTCATCCTTGATTTTTTCCTGCTAAGTATTATCCTTATCAGCTGTCCATTTAGTTTGCCTCAAGGGACACTATATTTTATTAGACATCTCAATAACTCTCTGTAGGTCAGAACTTTTTGGTGGCCACTTAGACTTTGCAGGTTGTTGCAATAATTGTGACCCTTCTCCTGGACTTCTGGAAGTTAAATACCTCTATTGTTTCTGGGTTCTACAATCCCCATGCTTCCTTTAAGCTACATTCTATAACAGTCTCTAATTCAATTTTTTGGGTGTTTTAGAACTGAAGAGTTTCCTGGGATGCAGGAAAAAAAAGAGCTATACTTTTCAGCATGCCTCATTACTCAAAGTTTTTCATCCCATTCTTTAGTGTTCGCCATGACAATTCTGGCATTTCAATTCACTCAGTGAAATTTAGCATCACTTTTTCCATACATCTAGGAGGTACCCTAGTAATGAATTAACACCATTTCTTGGGGTCTTTACCATGACATTAAATATTTTCTCTTGGGAGAGTGCCCCCAAATCAAAAAAATATTTTCTATCCAGTTTTATGGTTGGCATTCTCGTCCTTTGCCCTCTCACTAGAGGAGATAAGCTTCCTTGTGTGTAAAGAGGACTCTGGCTTTTATTCCTGGCTTTTAGTTGCCTGTCACACACTCTCTGTTCTTCATTGTCTTTTAATAGAGCACCAGGGGTGCCTAGCAATAGTCATTCAATCCCTTATCCTTATAGCCACTATATCGTCAATACATTTTTAATGTCTAATATCATGTAGGCTAGTGTAGTCTATTCCACAAGAATAGCTTTACAGTTCATTACTGGTGAAAGTTTTAACAATTGGACTGCCACACTGTGCCAGTGGTTACCTGTGCTTCATCTATCACCAGTCATAGTGTTCTTACTGCCAACTAGGTGGTGAATCATCCAACTCTAAAACCTCATCTTATCATCTGCTTTCTTGGACTGCTCCCAGTGAAACTATTACAAGTTGCATTCTCTGACAGCGGATGCTAAGATGGAGTTTAAAGTGTAAGATGGTTATTTGGGATCAACACCCATTGAAGGAAGAGGAAAGAAACATTATTGGGCAGAGGAAGAAGTTGTTTCAGTTCTGCCCCCGCCCCGCAATTCTTGATCCATCTGACTAGGGGGCCATTAGATTGTCCTACATCAAACCAAGATGTTTGGACCCTTAAATCACTCTTCTCAATCACAAAATGTGGGTTGCTCTGGGTGATGAGATCTCTGCAGCTGAGGTAGTCCTAGGAGGATCTCATAGCTGAAGAGTATGTGCTTATTGCTCTCCTCAACTGTATAGCTAGTCCTTTCTTGAAAGGAGATCCAGAGGTGCAGCTCTGTGTCTAATACAACCTCATTCTCTGATGTCGTGCTATCAGGGAACACACATCTAAAAAATCATTTCTTTGCCCTATTGTTACTTGTACCTATATTCTGAATAAGAATAGTTTTAGGAGTTAAATGCATCTGATCATTTTAATAGTGACTGTAATTATACATAAAATTGACACTCTCATCATAGAAAAATTAATGATATACATAAACTACATGTAAAAAAAGGGTATTGAATGAAAGCTTGGTCCTACGTGTACTGGATCATAATAAAAGCATAGGTGATTTAGGATAGAGTTCAGCTGCCTATATTGAATACCTGACAAAAAAGGCAAACAGCGGTAAAAATGGGAAATCAGGTTTGTCTGTCTCATGTTACAAGTAGTTGGAAGGTAGGTATTACAGGTCTGGAATAGCTGCTCAAAGTCCCAGCCTCCTTTTATCTTTCTTCTTCACTCTTCTTAGCCTGTGTCTTTTATCCCCATTGTTATAAAATGGTAGCTATGCTACAGCCGGGATATTCTGTATCCAACACAAAGGGAAAAGGGTAAATGGTAAGGATGGTTGATGACTCTTTTATCAGGAGAAAAAAAAAATAGCCTTCCCAGAAGGCTTACTCAGGAGATTTATGCTTAGATCTTGCTGTTTAGAATCATGTTACGTGGCCACCATTACCTGCAAGGATGCCTGTAGGTGTAGTTTTCTACCTGAGCACATTGGTACCCAAAACTACGTCAAGATTCTTTTGTTAAAGAAGAGCAGGATGCAACCTGCAGTGTTTGCCCCAGGACATGTCTAAGTATTTAAATGGCTAACCACTGACTCTTAACACTATTAATATTGTGGAAACACTTCACAGAGAAATTTAGTATTTTTAGCATTATTTATGCACACTACATTCAGCTTCTTTTATTTATAGATTGAGCCCATTTTTAACAAATCATTTTGCCCTGAAACTATCTTACAGGTAGTTAATAAAATAAAAGCACATATACCTGATATAGTCCTTCCAAATTTAAAGGCATTCTCCCAAGATAAACAAAGAAAGGAAATGAACTTTTTTGCAGTTATCTATCAGAAAAGCCTGTTAACCTTTTAGTCCAGATGCTGTTGAAATGTGCTTTAAAATCTCCCCTTCCTTTCAGCATGTATCAATAATAAATGAATTATTTTTAAGAAAGAAAACAGGTATGACAAGACCGCATGCCAAAATAATTTAAACATCCTAATGGATTAGCAATAAAATAGAAACTCAACAAGGTAGAGCTAATGCCTGAGTCTTGAGGGAGAAAAGAGTGGCCAGGAGGTCATTTTCTGTGACATAATTGGGAACTAAAATGTTCCACTTGAGATTATAGTGACCAAAGTCTATTTTACCATGTGGAACTGGAAACTAGAGCCTGTATCTTCTGTCCCTGTAAAATGGATGAAAAATTTCTGACAGCAATCATTGCTTGGGACTGCAATTCCTATCTAGCTGTCTTCCTAGGGTGTCAAGATGCAGGCAGAATCTCAAAGCCAGAAGTTTAGTCAAATTACCTGCTAACTTTGCTGTCATCTGTAATATCCCCAATAGGACTATTGGGTCGGGGCCCTGAGCCTTTCTGCTTCCACACTGGGGAATCCCACAGATAACATGAAGGTGACAAGAAAACCACTAGACAGATAGATGAGTGCGAGAGTTTCTCCAGAACCCCAGCCCCTCTTACAGTCATTCTCTAAATTGCTTGGAACTTTCCCTGTCTACCTTTTTCCCTCTTCAGTGGCTTGAATCCTGTTTTGAAAAATACTGATCTTAGAAACTCTAATAACCTAATCAAAGCAATTTACTTTCTTAGAAATACTTTGTTTCTTTAAAAAGATTTTAATGTTAATGTGTCACTTCTGCGACTATTTTAAAAATATATGTAGTATTAGACTATTCCTTCTACTAGCTATATCATTTATCAAATTAATATCACCTAAGTATGTTAAAAATAGATGGCTTTCTTACTTACCACTGAGAGGCATGACTGGTTCAATGTGAGAAAAGAAAGCAATAAACTAGGCAGGATTTCAACATCATCTGAGCTAGCAGAGGCAATAAATGTGCTGTAGAAAGCAAAATGTCTGATTAGGCTGAGACAGAGACTAATCTTTGACAGAAATGGAACTCTCCAAACATTATCTTCTTAAGGATCCAGACTGGAAGTTCCAGAGTCATCTTTCTCTGACTTTCCTAAAAACACTACTTATGCTGGAAAAAAAAAAAATCACTTTCTGTGAAAGAAAACTACACGATTTCCTAATACAAATACCACCATTTTCCAACGAGGCCTTACTTATTTAGCCCTGCACTTTTTTGTATTTTCAATAAATCTGAGTTCATATTGATACTTCCTCTAATTTGCAATCCTATGAAACAAATAATGCCAAAAGTTTAATGAATTATTTTTGGTCAGACAAGCAAATGCCCCTGTGATTTGGGGAGAAGAGAACAAAAAAAGTTCACTTTTACTCTGACTGCCAAAATGGACTAGTTAAAAGCGGTAATTATTTGCTTTGTCTTCATAGCTTTTGCAGTCATAACAGAATAAGAGATAAGGCTATAATCTACTTATTTTATTTTTGCATACATAAGCAAAGATTTAAGTTTTTCCTAAGAAAATTGAGAATTGTAGATAATCATGTGTGCATGTGGACACACACACACTAAATGTTAAGCATGTAGCCATTTTTGGTGGATCCAATATCCCAATCCTATTCTTTTCAGGGGCAGAGATAGTGATTGTGAAACACTTCACTAGATACCAGGTTTAGATTTGATCTGAGATTAAATAGATTTTACCCTCATTTATCTGACAGAATTGCAATGTGTTCCATGGACAATTTGGTATAGAAAATTTGGGTTACAATAAAAACTGTAATAAACTTTTCATTTTATTCTTGGTAGGTGCAGCACTGGACTCTGTAAAGTTTACTTCTGGCATTCTCCTTTCTCCGTATCAATTTCTCTCTCTTTTTCTCTGAGACTACTTGCCCTTTGCCTATACTATGCCAGACTCTTCTATCAGTCCCCCCAACTCATGCAAATTATATTTTATTGCTTTCTAAAAGAGGTCATAAACTGTTGGCTCCAAGCTTTGTACAGCCCTTCGATGTTTTGCCTGGTGCTTGAACTATAGAAACACACACACACATCAGCAGCCAATACCAATACTTAAATCTAGATTTACAGCTTTTCTTAGAAGCAATTAGCAACTTTGGGTCTGTTAACTCTGCCTTTCCACATGACAGCGATTGTTGAGCACCGACTAGAAGCTGCCCCTCTAGAAAGGTCATGTGTCCCCCAGTTCACAGAGGCTCCTCTCGACTCTTTTGCATTATACTTGAATTTAGGCTGTTTCTCTAATTTATATTAACAGCACAGCCCCTGTGAACTTTGTGACCCTGTGACCCCTATTATATAACTTTCTCTCTCAACTGTCAACTAAGCCCAATTAACATGTTTATTGATAAGACACTTATCTCCCACTGGTACATATTAATAAGAAATACTTGAAAGCCTACAGCACTTCAACATTTCAAAATCTTTATAAAAAAGAAAAGTGGTTAAAAGGAACATCTGTTTATAGAAGTTGTTATTTCCAGACAAATTCTTTCCTAAAACTTCTTAATCATGGGATGACAATCCTCGTTTCACCATTTGGTCGCATAATACTCTTACCCCACCTTTTTGAAATTTTATGTCTCTATCTGTAAGTATAAAAGAATTGGATGCTAAGATCTCCTTTCCCTACATGATTACCTCTATTTCCATCATGATTCCTTCTATCTATCCCTTACTCTCTCTTCATTTTAAAACTAAGATTTATTTTTTTTTTCTTTGGGAGGATATGGTCTAGCTTCACTCTTAGAGCTTTCTGTATTCCCAAGATTTTCATGCATACCTGTGTTATAGCTATTATCACATTGAGTTATAATACTTTGGTTCACATGTAATGGGGATGAATTTTACTCTGTGATGTGCAGCAGTAAGATGCATTTCATTTATTTGTTTATTTAAATGTGGTCTTTAAACCAGATCATCTGTTCCAGGGCTGCAACTTCCTGTCCACAGGGATCTACAACTTTAGGCTTGTTAAAGAGCTTCCTTGTTAAAGAACTTCCTCCTCCTTAAATCTAGGAAAGATTCCTATGAGATCAAACACACTCAAGGACAATTCCTCTCATTCTCATTGAGAGAGGCTCCACTGGTCTCTGTCAAGCTTGGACAGGGGTGTCTTAGCTGAATCCAGAAGCTTGATGCCTAAAATTCATTCTCTCTTAGCAATTCAGTCAGCCTTGATTGCCTGATAGCTTGTATGGCCCACTTCCCAGCAATTACTGAAACCACCTAGCCACCCTCTCTCCCCTCAAGAAAATCACTTTAATTTTTTTTCTTCAAATTGACATACTTCCATCACTTCTAGACTTCAGCATGTTTGCCTTCTAGGACCTTTGAATACCATCTGCTTTATGAATCTTGGTAGGGGTTAAATTTTTGATGCCTTCCAAATTTTCCTTTGTTCCTTAAACATAAAGTTTGCTAACAACCTCCTCGTTGGGGGAGGAGAGAAAAAAACAAAACCAAAAACTTTAACAACCTTATTAGAATGGAGGTGTTGCAAGCAGAATTCTAAGATGGCTCCATGATTCCTTCTCCTTGGTGTGGACACTTGTATAATTCTCTCCATTTGAGTGTCAGAGGGCCTGAGCTAATCAGGTGAAACATTCTAAAAGAAGGTCTATAAGTCAGAGAAAAGGAAAATCAGAGAAATTTAAAGCTGTATTAAATGCTCTTCTGCTGACCTTAAATGAGCAACTTGTCACATCGTGGAGAGGGCTGTGTGGCAGGCAACTGTGGGCAGTCTCTGGGATCTGAGAGTGACTCTCAGTTGACAAGTGTCAATAAAACAGGAACTTTCATCCTAAAGCTTCAAAGAAATAATTTTTAAAAACAGTCAGTGAGCTTAGAAGGGGACCCTGAGCTCCAGATGAGAACATGGCTTGTTTGACACTGATTTCAGTTTTGTGAAATTCTGACCAGAAAACCTAGTTACACGGCATCCAGACATCCAACCTACAAAAATTGTGAGACAATAGATGGGTAATTTTTAAACCACTGATTGTGGTAATTTAATATGCATTATATAAAACTATCATAGAGATTTCTTACAAGAGCTGGAAAACAAAGACAATATCTCAAAGAGTTACCCTATGGTATCCATGAGCCTTTCTTATTTAATTGTAATTTACCTGAGGGTAGAGATTTTGTCTTCTTGTCTCTGTATTCTCAGTATTAGCCTTATATCTGCATGATAATAGGACATAAGTCTTTTGTTGGATAAATTTATGGATAAGTTAGCAAACATTATTTTAACAACTTTAATTACTAAAGAGAGAAAGAAATTTTGGGGGATGATTTGAGGAAATAGCAGGATTGAGTATAATACTTTTACCATAGTGTGTATTTTAGCCAACGTATAAGTTTAAGCAAAAGAGATTGAGATTGTATGTATTAAAGAACAAGTAAGGTAAATTATCATGCACTTAATATGACTCTGCCATCACATAATAAGATGTGGACGGTATATTAATTGTCATTTTTGTTTTAGAAAGAACACCTGAGGGCATGAGACAACCTATTTCTTAGAAACATTTATATATAACACATATAATAAAGCCACTTTAAGCTTTAACAGTATGAAGGAGCACACACAGATGCACACACACATAAAATGAATGTACTGAACACGAGTGCCCTTGAAAATCCTACATTGGAAATAAGGTATGTATGAACACAGAAGGCACAGGAAGCATTGTAATCTAATGTTATACAGCAACAAAATCTAATACAATTTGAGACTTCATACGTAGAGCAATCATAAGAGAGAGTAGGAAGGTAATAGTTCCTCTTTACTAAATTCTAGTAAAAGCATTGGGAATACATTGCACATTCAATCCTGGGGACCTCTGGACTGGAAAAAAAGAAATTCATAAGCTAGAATTGGTGAGAGAAGAGGTACTGAAGGTTGGATGTTAGAAGGATTTAGACATTTTGGGAAAATAAGAAAATAATTTATAACATCAAATTGACCCAAATCACCTGGAGTAGGTGAAATTTTCTTGTTACATGGAGAGTGTAGTCACAGAGGACACTGAAGAAATTACTACAGCAGTACTTCCCAAAGGTTACCTTGAAAACAAATTCTCTAGGAATCTGAATGGATTTGGAAAAGCAATTCAGTCTTAAAATTTTTCTCCCCAATGATCTTTCCTATCACTTCTCACTCTTCATTTTTTATTTAAAATTTTTGTACTGTCCAGGGCTTTATCCTTTCTTTTTGTTAGAAACTGTAAGTTACTTCATACAGTAATTTATTCAAGTTTTGTTCTTCTTCTTCTTATTACCCTTATTATTATTATTAACAATGGAAAGATTGACAGTGTTTTAAATGTTAGGAAAGTTAAAGATGCATACATTCTTAATTTGCAGATGAATTTGCTAATCTGATTATACAACTAAAATATAAACAATATTTGTGATGACATATTGCATTTGTACGCATTTAATTGTGCTTTAGGGAAAACTAGACTATAAAAATACATTACAAAATGGCGGGATGCAGTTCCCTAATACTTTAGTATTTCCATATCCTAAAATAAATGCATTAAGCCATTGGCATCATTTTCACAGCTACAGCTCTCTGACTGCAGTGTTTGTACTGTACTTAAATTTCCTTCTTCTCTTTCTTAAATCTTAAAAAAAAAATTATTAGAATAACACATACATTGAATGGGTCATTATCAGGGTATTTTGTAAAGTGCTTAAAAATACTTAAAAATTTTCAATTATTTCCCTCATGCTGTTTGCATTTAACACTTGGAGCACTTGTTTTATTTTTGCACGCTTAATGAGTTCTTGATCATGTCCCTTCTGCAAGAAGTAAGCCTGCTCAACAGGGACTTGCCCTAGTGAGGATCTTTGATATTTCTGTGAGATGGATTTTCTTGCATTCCAAACTACTGACAGAGCAGTGTGTGCTGCATGTCTCTCCCCAATAAGGCTCCCTCCTCCTCCTCCCCATTTCTTTTACAGCTTACTCTTTGAAAGAAGTCATTCAAAAATGTTACTTCCTTCCTTGGACTTTTAGAGCTAAGAGTTGTTTCCATTGTGCCTCTTGTGACTGATGTGAGAGAAGTATAAGAAACTGAATCGCAGTCTTTCAAGAGCAGAAGGATTTGCCTGTCACAAGAGAGCTAAATGGTAACCCTCAAGTCCTCTTACTGAGCAATTGTGTTTCTGCTCAATAAGTAGGTAAAGGCTTTTTAAACTGAATTTTCTTCGTAATAACTTATTTTCTTTTAAGTCAGTTCATTTTTATCAAAAAGACTTCAACCATATATCTTAAGGTTGTTACCCAATATATAATTATGTTATTTATACCAGTTGTAAAATTGATAAATACAGGGGTTTGCAATTGGGATGAGTGAAGACAGTTAGTATTAATGAATCACCTCTCAGTAAATTCTTGTAATTGATTTCACAGAGGTGTTTCAATCAATTGGAGGCACACATGTAGAAATGCTTTACTTTTTCTCATAGCTGCTAATAGCTATACAATGTCAAATTCCCTTTGCTGGTAGGAAACAAGTGCCCTTGATAAAATTTCAGTTTGATTCTCTTTTTGAAAGGTAACTTAGATCTGGAATTTAGTGCAATCAATTAGATTTCAATCTAAATTTGATCTTTTAAATAATCCCTCTTACTCCAGCATAGCTCTGGACTGAAGGTATGCAGTTGTTCATTCTCTTTTGATTCCTTGCATTTTCCCAGAGTTTTCTCCTGTCTACTGGTGAGAGGAGGGGGAAAAGTAAAAGAAGGTTTCTTATACCAGAACCATTTGTGAGTAGGTTATCTTCCATGTCAATAATAAATGCTATTTACTTTGTGAGTAATTACAAAGCTATGAAGGCAAGGTTGCTGAATTCTGGTATTGGTTCCAGTGGTGACATAGTATATGGCTCAGTCCATGGCTGGATGTGGTGTCGGGAGGTCTTAACAGGTCTTGCCTGTGAGTATCTCCCTAGGCCTTGGCGGTTCTTTTAGAGATATGACTGCATTATCTTACTGTTTTCCACATGGTGACATCACACCACATTACTCAGAGAGGCTCAACCCCTACAGATTCTGTAGTCCCTGATCTCAACCATCTTCCAGGTTTCTAACTCAGAGCACAGCCAGCAAATGTAGAATCCATTTTCCTTACCTCTTCAAGACAAGAGAATCAGAACTGATATTTTTCCTCTCTCTGCCTCCTTACAGCACACAGTCTTTTGTCTACAGTGTCCTTTTCCTATACTAGGACAGGTCAACCCATGCTGCACATAAACATACATCCAACAGGAGTGAGATGTTGATCCTAGCTTTTGAAAGACAAACACAAATTTCAGAAGTTTTTCTTACAGGTCTACTTCCTTAGGTTTGGAAGGGAGTACCTGTGGAGTACCATCTCCAGTTTCTTTAGGGAAGTGAGAAAATTGGATAAACTTCTTTCACAGGCATTATGCTTTCCCCAAAGTCAACCCTCCACCTTAGGAATCTTTGCTAAGTGGCACAACCCTATCAAGAGATCTACTAGACCTGCCCAAACTGAGCAGCTTCCTAAACAGGAGGTTTAGATGTACAGCAAGATTTCTGAATCATTCATGAGTTGGTGTTTATTCACAAATATCTAGCCTAAAGCATTTATAACCTTACATAATTATATTATCATTTAAAAATTATATTATTATAATTAATAATTAGCAGGAACAATCAGGTAATATAGGTCAGGCGTAGGCAACATATAGTTCTTGTATTTTCAAAAGGAACATGAGATCATTCTGGGAACAATATGCCTTTACACCTTGATTTTTTCTTTTCCTTTCTACTTTTTTTTGTGCTTCATCTCTTGCTTTCTTCATTCAATACACTCTCTTTTAACTTTTTTATTCTGTTTTTGTTTTCTGAGCCTACATAGTCCTGCTTTTTCTTCCTGCCATTTGATATTGCTCTGCAAAGATGGATTCAGGTCAGATGTTTATGTGTTTTTCAATATCACCTCCCTTAATGATATTGAAAGATTTTGTGGAACAATATGATTTAAAAATCATTACAGAGCCTAAGAAAGTGAGCACTAATTCTAAGGCCAACTGTAATGTAAGATTTTTATACATGTTTCTATGCTGCTAATAATGTGAGCATTTTTCAACCCAATGATATTATCAAGACTACTTCTCCTGATATCTGGGCTGCATGACGTAGCAGTCAGAGGGGAAAGTCACACAGAGTAATAAAAATGTACATCAGCCCTCAACTTCAGTGCAGTAGAAAACTCCCATCATCTTGCTATTTTCTAGAAGTGCACAGTGATATTAGAGTTATGAAACCCTTTATTAGAACCTCAGTCTTGAGAAATTTTCCTTAAAGCTTTGGCAGTGTGTGTGGCTTTTTGTAAACATCTTAATTTTAGGAAATTTGGCAGAATGTTTAATTACCAGAAAGAGATCATGTTATTAATCAAATTTGAATTGCTACCATTAACAAATAAATGATTGTAGGCAAATTGAGGATTTAATTACTTCTCTCAGACACAACATTCTGTTTGCTTTCTCTTTTGAAATTGTCCCCAAATGAAGATTGTGCAATAACATCTTGAAGGAAGTACTGATAAACCTCATTTAATTTGCTTCTATCCCTTTTAAGATTCTACTCCTATTAAGGAATGCCTTGTTGATAAGAAAGCAGTTCAGTATTATGACAGATTCAATCTGCCCAAACGACTGACTTTCAGCTTGGCACCAGTGAAAGATTATTGCCTCAGATTATATTTATTTTGCTTGCTCTCATATAGTTTATACTCCATAGTTGAGTCAAAATGTTAAAAGAATAAAATGGTTGGAGAACTCTGAGAAACCTTATTAATTTTGTAATGGTGTTGAAAGCTTACCAAAGGTTTTTGTTTCCTAAAGCTACTGCATTGAGCAAATCAGAGGGGATTTCTTTTTAACTGCTGAAAAGAGACAGGGCTTTCTCTGGTTTGCTATGTATAAAATGACAAGTGTGAAGCCTCCGAATGTCTTGTGGAAGCTTGTCTGACTATGTCAGTTGTGATTTTTGAGATACACACACACATATAGGTATACACACATATGTGTATATATATATATATGTATATGCATATGAATATACAACAGTACAAATATAAATGAACAGGAAGTATAAATAAACCAATTGAGGGCAATTGTGTTTATGACTGTGATGAACACATACCTATCCTTAGCTATCATTAAAAGTTACAGAAATTCCACAAAATTGTTGTTTATGAAAAAAAAATTATGTATTTTAGGAGTAAATATAGGGGGCAATAGCAAGTGAATTCCAACTGGTAAAGGAGTAGCAATATTAATAAAGAATACATATTGTCTTGAATACCTGTAATTAATGCATAATGAAAACTTCCCTATTTATTTTGTGTTTTCACACATTACTTCCAGCCCCACCTCTTTGGTCAAAGGGACTGGCTGTTGTCATCAGGCCCTGGGTACTAAGAATAGGTTAAAGTCATGAAAATCCATGGACTTCCTCAGATCTATCAATAGTTTTTTGTATATATTTTATTTCTGTTTAGAATTGACCCTTGTGAAAATAAGTTGATAAAGGTAGTTTTATTTGGTCCACTCTTTTGTTTTCCTCTCAATGCCTCAAGGCTTTCACTGCTCCAAGTCTTCTCAGTTTATTCATCCTGTCCACAAATACTTATTGAGTGTTTCTTATGAGCCAGACACTCAGCTAAGTGCTAGTATACTTCTAATTTAAAAAAAAAAAAAAATTTTAGGGTAAAACTTCTTGCCTTTTCTGGGGGAAGGGGGGTGGACCCCGTATTTAATCAATTCCTACCTATAACATTTACATCCACTTAAGATAAAGGGATTAGTTTGCTGCTAATTTCTAATAAAATAATTTATTATTATAATGATTTTAATATAGTATCTTTATATCTTTTGATGAAAGTTTGCTAGAGATACAGTATTCTTTAATTTCTAAAGTGCTACATGGTATGTATGCATTTATGTGTACATAGCTATAAGTATTAAATAGGATCCATATCATCTTAAAAGTATTAATTTTGGGAGGGTCCAGAAGTTTAAAAAATTGCTTCAATTAATTAAAAAAAAATTAAACAGAGATTTCAAATATAAGTATTTCTATTCCAGAAACCTATAGCTTTCTTTTTTTCTTTCTCCAAAAAGTAAATACACGGCAATGTTCCCTGTAGAATTTTTTTCTGGGATTCTCTAACTTCAGGAGCCTTTTGGAATTCCATTTGCATTTATCCATCACCTGTAGTCTCCTCTGTTCTTCTATTTGTGCATCTTTCTCATAGTTAGGATCGACAAAACCATACTATAAAAATATGTTATTCTCATTTTACTAAACTTTTGGTGGAAAATAAGGTGATATATTTAACTACCAAATAAATTATGATGTGTAATATACAATATTTATTTAAATTAGTCTCTTTGTCACATTGTTTATAGTGTACTTTCCTTTTAAATATAGAACTTTACAATCTCTTATGTAGTTTCTCAATAACCAAGTGTCAATATTCCAGAATTTCAGATGTACTTTTCCTTTTATTTTATGAGAGAATTATTTTTCAGGGAACTATCTGATTCTCTGATTACTGAAAAAACTAATAATTTGAAACAAAGCTCCAACTTTAAAATGTTAAATATAAACAAAGAAGGAAATAAAATATAGAAGGAAATAAACAAGAAAAGTAAATAATATAAAAATAAAGAAGGAAAATAAAAGCTTGAAGAATGGCCCTACAATTTTCCAAGTGCCTCAGTCATGATTATGCTATTTCACAGAAGCACCATATGGAAGAGAGGCAGGCAATCTCTACTGCCGATCCACACCTTATTCCAATGATAGTTAGGGTGGAATTAGGATATGGTTTAGGAATAAATAACAAAGTTTCATGTTTGACCAGAATTCCAAATGAAGGCTTGCTGTCATGGGATCCTCTAATGCCCACGGAATGTAGAAAATAAACATGTAGGATTTAATTTATGAAAGAAGAATTTGAACATATTATAAAACAGGTTCTGAATAACAGTGTTTGTTTGAAATCAGGGAAACAGCACACAAAGCAAACCATGATAAGCAGATCTTGAAATTAAAAAAAAATTCTAAAATTATATTAGCAATTTTTATTTGACAAGAAATCTGCATAAGGTGAGTAATTTGAAAATTATGTGAGCAACTTCCCTGGTGGTGCAGTGGTTAAGAATCCATCTGCCAATGCAGGGGACACAGGTTTGAGCCCTGGTCCAGGAAGATACCACAAGCCGAGCACTACAATTACTGAGCCTGTGCTCTAGAGCCCACGAGCCACAACTACTGAGCCCATGCACCACAACTACTGAAGTCCACGTGCCTAGAGCCCATGCTCCACAACAAGAGAAGCTACCACAATGAGAAGCCTGTGCACCACAACAAAGAGTAGCCCCCGCTTGCCACAACTAGAGAAAGCCCACACACAGCAATGAAGACCCAATGCAGCCAAAATAATAATAAAGATTTTTGAAGGAAAATAATGTGGTTAAAATTATGGCAAAGTCATTAGTTTAGAAATCGTTGAGATTATTTCCCTATTCTTTTTGGGAATTATGGAAATAATAATAAGGATGTTTGCTTTATACACAAGACATAATAGAACTTCTGACTCAGCCCACTCTGTTTTGTCAACAGTCTAGAACAAGAGTCACATATGGGCATGAAATAAAAATAGAAGAGGGAAGAAGAGTGGTAAGAGAGGCACTAAGAATACTCGTAGGTGGGGAGAGCTACAAAAAAATCTAAGAGTATGATTCCTTGCAGTCTCTGTAACAGCTACCTGGGAAGTGACAGAGAAGAGTAAAATACTTTATAAAAATAGATAATAATACACAATGATAACTATGTATAAAGGAATAAATAATAAATACATCCATTATGTATAAAGGATGCATGTCCAACACTCTAAATAACTTACCTTGTGAATTATTTATTCGGTTAATTATTCAACAAATATTAAATGAATACTTACTATGGACCACACCTTATTCTAGGCACTTCAAGAAGGACAGAGAGCAAAATAAACCAAAATATGTGTTTTTATGGATCTCACATTCTAGAGGGAGGACTGACAAGGAAAAAGTTAGTTAAGGAAAATATATATTAATTTATATAGCATATAGAAGTAGTATCTATGGTAAAAATTTATATAGAGTTACTATATGCAGCAAATATATAGTAATATAGATGGTGAGAGGTGTTAAATAGAAACATAAAGTAGGGAAAGGGAATGGGGATCCAAATTTAGTATGGTGTTTCCAGAAGGTATCACTAAGAAGGTGCATTTTGAATAAAGATCTAGGGACAGTGAGGGACTGCAATATTCCATTGTGTGTTTGTGTGTGTGTGTGTGTGTATCACTTCTTCTTTATCCAGTCATCTGATGCACACTTAGGTTGCTTCCATATCTGGGTAATTGTAAATAATGCTGCTATGAACATTGGGGTGCATGTGGCTTTTAAATTAGTGTTTTTGTTTTTTTCAGATATATACCCAGGAGTGGAATTGCTGAGTCATAAGGCAGTTCTAATTTTAGTTTTTTGTGACATCTCCATACTGTTTTCCATAGTGGCTGCACCAATTTATGTACCCACCAACAGTGTTCAAGGGTTCATTTTTCTCCACATCCTCACCAATATTTGTTTTTTGTGTTCTTTTTCATGACAGCCATTCTGACAGGGCTGAGGTGATATCTCATTGTGGTTTTGATTTACAATTCCCTGATGATTAGCAACATCGAACATCTTTTCATATGCCTATTGGCCATCTACATTTCCTCTTTTAAATAATGTCTATTTAGGTCTTCTGCCCATTCTTTAAATCAGGATTTTTTAAATATATATATATTAAGGCATATGAGCTGTTTGCATATTTTTGAAATTAATCCTCTGTTGGTAGGCTCTTTTGCAAATATTTTCTCCCAGTCTGAAGGTTGTCTTTTCATCTTATTTATGGTTTTCTTTGCTGTGCGAAAACTCTTAAGTTTAATTAGGTCCCATTTGTTTATTTATTTATTTTTATTTCCAGTACTCTGAGAGATGTATACAAAATAAATATTGCAGCAATTTATTTCAAAGAATGTTCTACGTATGATTTCCTTTAGGAGTTTTATACTATCCAGTCTTACATTTAAGTCTTTAATTTATTTTGAGTTTATTTTTTTATAAGGTGTTAGAGACTGTTCTAATTTTATTCTTTTGCATGTAGTTGTCCAGTTTTCCCACCACCACTTATTGAAAAAACTGTCTTTTCTCCATTGTATATTCTTGTCTCCTTTGTCATAGATTAATTAATTGACCATAAGTGCCTGAGTTTATTTCTGGGCTTTCTATTCTTTTCCATTGATCTATGTGTCTGTTTTTTTTGCCGGAACTATACTGTTTTGATGACCATAGTTTTGTAGTATAGTCTAAATTCAGTAAGTGTGATTCATACAGCTCTGTTCTTCTTTGTTTTGGCTATTAAGGGTCTTTTGTGTCTCCATACAAATTTTAACATTATTTATTCTAGTTTTGTGAAAAATGCTATCAGTATTTTGATAGGGATTACATTGAATCTGTAGATTTGCCTTGGTTAGTTTGGTCATTTTAACAGTATTAATTCTTCCAATCCAAGAACATGGTATATCTTTCCATCTGTTTGTATTGTCTTCAACTTCTTTCATCAGTGTCTTATAGTTTTCTGAGTACAGGATCTTAGGCAGGTTTATTCCTAACTAGCTTATTCTTTTTGATGTGATTATAAATTAGATTGATTCCTTAATTTCTCTTTCTGATATTTCATTGTTAGTGTACAGAAATGCAGTGTATTTCCATATATTAATAATGTTATGATTGCCTGGCATTAGGACCTACATGAAATCCATGATAATGGATATAAGTGCATATAAACAAAGGCAAGTCAGCACCGTATCACAATTTTTTGCTATAGCCATGTTCAGATGTGTGAACACACTTATGATAGAAGTACAGTTAGATTTAACTAGGACTGTGGTTTAGTCAAAATAAAAGTAATACAGGGATCAGAGATCTAACTTCCATTTCTCTGGCTTCAAAGTCCTTTTGCCTAATTTTTCTACTAGATTCTTCCCATAGCAACCATATACATTCCAAGAAGAGAAGCAAAATGATGTTCTAAAATCTTAGAAGATGTAAAAATATCTAGATGCCAGAAATTCAAAAATTAATTATAACCAGGTTTTTACTGTTTGGTTAGGTTCATGGCATTGCATAGATAAATATTTTACAAGTCCCTTTCAGTATGGTTAGACAGAAGTAGATAAATATTTTAAAGGGACTCTCATCTACCAAATTGTTCAGCATATGAGAAAACATTTTAACAATGTTTTCTTCAGAAATACTGTCAAAATTGTGTTAATAGTAGAAAAAAGATCACTTGTAATAAATTTGATATATTCTGAAAAAGACTGTTCTTAAGGTTACTATTGATCACATATGTGACCAACAGAATGCCCAGTGAAAAATCATTAAGATATTTTAGGTTCAGTTTTACAAATTCTGTTTGTTTCAAATAAATTATAGTGTTTGATATAGCTGTTGCTTGTGTGCCTAAAACTGATCCAAAATATTCAAATTTTAGTTGATGTGAAAACAAAAATGTATTTTTACCTCAAATGTTAGAAGTCAGCCTGAAACTTATTATAAAAAATGAAAATTTAGCAGTTAAATTTGACTACTCACATTGCTACACTCTTATATTCCAGATGCTGTTTTCAGTTCTCACTTGAAGTGCACAAAACTCTGAAATAGAAGATAAAATTATTCCCATTTTACAGATTAAAGGATAGAAAGTTTTAATAACAAAGTCATACACATGGTAGAAATTCATGTGCAAATGTCATCTATCTACATAATTATTCCTTACTTTGTACAAAATATTGCAAATGTCATTTGAGAAATCAGAGTGTAGTCACTGGGAATTTTGACATTTGCTATTTAGAGGAATATTCTATTTTAATCCAGTGGAAAACTATTTAATTTAGGAAAGTCCAGATCATGGTCCAACAGAGAGGGTGGGGGGAAAAGGAGGAACATTTCTGTAGAGTTCCTTTATAACATTGACATTTTGAACATTAATGACAAAATATTTCCCTGAAAGCCAAAGTTCTTAAAAGGACCTCTGTGAACACCCCCACTCCCTTTACCTCACTGCTTTTTCTGTTCACATGAATCCAGAATGATCTGTTTTTCCTTAGACATGAAAGGCAGATTTATTCTCAGGACCTTTGGACTTGATATTCTATCTGCTTTTCTTTTCATGATTTTTCCTCATTTTCTTCAACCTTTACTTAAATGTTACCTTCTCAATACTACCCAACTTGATCACCTGAATTTAAGTCACAAAATTCCCCCTGTGGAACTATTGTTCCCTTTGACCATACTCTGTTTTTTCCCACAGAGCATTTAATACCTACTAACATAATATACAAACTACTTATTTATTATATTTATTAGTGGTATTTTTTTTTAATCTGCTATGTAACCTACTCCCAAGATTTTAAACTACATGAAAGAAAGGAATTTTTTCCTGTTTTTATTACTCATGCATGCCAAATGCCAAAAATGGTCTCTAGCATATAGTGAATGTTCAATAAATATTTATTGAATATACAGCAGAACAGTGTCCATGTGACAGTCTGGAAACTTGAAGTGGTTTAAACTGGTAGAATATTTGAGCTTGAGTATCAGGATTGGAGAGAGATCACTCTTAAATGCTGCAAAGGCCATTCTGACTCCATATGTCAAATATAAGGAATACATTTATCTTAAATAAATAAGAGAAAAATCCAGTTTCACATTAAACTATGAAAAATGTATATCAAATGACAAATATTAATAGCAGTGTTACTCAGAGATGTAAAACTGCCACATGAACATATAATAACCTCAGTTTGTGTGGCAATGGTCAGAGAGAAATATTTAAACTTTGAATGCCTTTCCCTATAAGAAAGAATACCCTAATGATAATTAACTGTCTGGCCTCTTACAGAAGTGTTAAAAAAATAGAAAATTTTTCTCCTTGGAGTCCTTGCAAAGAGCTAAGTGTATTCATGTTAAAATAAGTCTATTATATCCCTGCAGGACTCAACTTAATTGTAATAACAAGCTCTATATGATTCTATGATAGAAAAAAATCCTTGGCTCCCTGTTAGGCAAAAAGACAAATACATAGACAAAGAAAGCTCCCCTTCATACAGATTCTCTGTCTCTGTCACTGTCTTTCTGTCTCTGTCTCCTTTCTCTTGCACTTTTTCTATTATAAATTAGAAATAAAGTTTAAATCACTTAGAAGATTATTTTTTTTATACCAGAAGCCAAGCAGGAGTATAATCTATTCTGAAATTCATGAGAAAATCCTTTAAAATGTCAGACAACAGTTAAAACATTCTATGATTAAGGCATATTTTAATTTTCTTAATGTCAAAACTCTCCTGTGGGAGAAGCTTATGCACACTCATTTGATATTCACATGAGCTGATATTAAAATGGAACCACACTCTTAAAAGTATCAATATCAGGGATTGAGAATATTTTTAAAAAGCCTGACCTTCAGAAAAGACAGTGCAGAATAAGATGAATCAGAAATGAAATCATTTTGAAACAATATATTTATTCATTTAAAAATAAAACAATATATTTTTAAGAGGAGCTGGGCGAAGGTAGATAAAATTTTTCTCATGCATACTACTCATTGAGCACATTTGCATTCAATAATAGCGACAGACCTGGGATAGGTATAAATGAGGGTTGAATAAGATGATCTTAAGTCTAAGATGCTTCTAGCCTTTTAAATAAAGCATGGGGGACAATGAAAGATTTGAGCGACTGCTTCCTGATCATAGGTAGTGACCAAATCATTGACGGCATTCAATATTTTATAAATATTTCTTAAGAACATTCATAAGAATGTGCCAAATTCTAAACAGTAGAGTAGTTCTTCCTTCATTAAGCATAGGT
Source organism: Aethalodelphis obliquidens (assembly GCF_003676395.1). Classification (NCBI taxonomy): domain Eukaryota; kingdom Metazoa; phylum Chordata; class Mammalia; order Artiodactyla; family Delphinidae; genus Aethalodelphis; species Aethalodelphis obliquidens. Next base: position 35,507,951 of record NW_020837945.1, read on the forward strand.
TTGACCAGTGCATTTTTTGTAGGGTCACTGTGCTATGACTGTGAATACAGAAGGAAAGAGCCTGTCCTCAGGGGGTTGCAATGTCGTGAAAAAGACAATAAAAATATAAATCAAAATTTAATGTCATGTAGCAAGCAGTGCTATGAAGAAAAAAAGAAAGAAGAATATGGGGGTAAAATATGACAAGGAGTCAGTCAGGAGAGTTCTCTCAGAAGAGACATTGGAGCAGTGGGAGCAGTGACCCAAGAAGTTGGAGACACAGCAGGTAAATATATAGAGAAGAGCATTTGTGGAAGAGGGCATAGAAAGGTCAGCAACATTGAGTTGGAGAGATGCTTTGCCTATTTGTGGAAAAGTAGAAGCCCAGTGTGACTGGAGCAGAGGGAAAAAGCAGGAGAGTGGTAGGTGCGAGGTCAGTCCAAGAGACATATTTCCATGTCAGGAGGAACATTGTAAGCCACTGGCAAGGGTTTTAGATATTATACTACTTGTAAATAAGAAAAAAAAAGAGCTGTTGGAAGGCTTTGAGTAGGGCAATACAGGAGTTATGTAACCCAAGTCACACTTCAAAAAGGAGTGCAAGGAGTGCACCCTCTTCTATAGTTTATATTCTAATAGCTTTGACTATGAAGAAATGCATTTTACTTTGGGTTTGGTAAGAGTAGCAACCAGCAGCAAGCTGTATATTATCTCCTATTCTACCACGGACTTGCCAGTGCCAAATCTTGCTATATGAAATAGAAGAGGTCATGGTTGGTCAGGGAAATCTCAGTGTCTTTTGCAAATTCTGTTTTTACTTAGGAGAAGCTTTTTTTTTTTTTTTTTTTTTTTTTTGCGGTACACAGGCCTCTTACTGTTGTGGCCTCTCCCATTGTGGAGCACAGGCTCTGGACGCACAGGCTCAGCAGCCATGGCTCACGGCCCTAGCTGCTCCGCGGCATGTGGGATCTTCCCGGACCAGGGCACGAACCCGTGTCCCTTGCATCGGCAGGTGGACTCTCAACCACTGTGCCACCAGGGAAGCCCAGGAGAAGCTTTTGATCATGGCCTGCTTAAGCAGGGCAATAGAAACCCAAAGACAATACATTCTGCTTGAAAAGTTGTGAAAAAGAGAATAGTGAAGATCCTACATATTGGAAAATTATCAACATAATTATCAGAATGTTCAAATGGAGGATATAAAAATATAACAAGGAGATAAAAAGCAAAAAAAAAAAAAAAATCTGTCTCAGGAAACTGTAGCAACACACTCATTTTAGTGTATGAATAACAACTTTTAGAATCCCCTAACTCACTTCATAGGCTAATAGGAAATAGACTTTAGTTATACATAAAATTGAAATTCAGGTAATTTTTATTTACTTATGAGAATGCACAGAAAGACTAGAAGTTCTGGATTATTTTGTAGAGCAACAGGAGATATTTAACTGCTATAGACCCTAAACTGAAAAACACAATTCAAGTCCAAGAAATTCGGAGTAATATCTTGACATTTGAATGTATATATTATTTTAATGTTTTGCGACTACCATACAAAATTAGGTAATGAGGATATTATTAATACTTAAATGCAACTTCAGATGAAAGCACATTTGTTCATGTAAAATTAAAGACAGTGATTTTGTTGAATCTTCACTTAATGTATGTGACATTTATTTATTGTTTTACTTGCAATCATTTGCCTTCTGTGTTAAAATCTTGATTTTCCCTTAAAATAACACCAAAAAAGTTGAACTGAAAATAAATATGCTTAATCAGATCTTGGATCATACATATTCAAAATCATATTATGTTTATTTGTCTGATGTTATTCGGATACACAAGTACTATTTTTTTTGGCTCTTAAAATGCAAAATAAACTCAGAACTTGAACAAAAGTTTAGTCACAAGTATTCCTATTTTGTTAAATGTAGCCCTTAACTTTTCCATAGCATAGTTTTTTTGTTACTAATTTTACTGCATTAGAAAAACATTTAACATATTTGAGAAGGATACTTAGAAAGATTTTTCTAACTGTATATTCATCTCATATATGTGGATATATGGTGAATCATAATTTATATAGCCAATTGTTAGACATCAAACTAGGCATTATGTATTACATTTGCTCTTTAATTTGCAGCAATCCCCCCTTATCTGAAGTTTTGTTTTCCACAGTTTCGGTTGCCAATGGTCAACTAAGGTCTGATAATGTTAAATGAAAAATTCCAGAAATAATTCAAAAGTTTTAAATTGCTGGTTGTTCCGAGCAACACTTATCTTTACATATATTTTCCTTCCAGAGATATCTTCTTTTTTTTGCTTCTGCTTCTGTATTATATCCATTCTACAACTGTAAGTATTTTCTATGCATTATTGACTTTTTTAAAAAAATAAATTTATTTATTTATTTTTGGCTACATTGGGTCTTCGTTGCTGTGCACAGGCTTTCTCTAATTGCAGCGAGTGGGGGCTACTCTTCCTTGTGGTGCATGGGCTTCTCATTGCAGTGGCTTCTCTTGTTGTGGAGCATGGGCTCTAGGCACGCGGGCTTCAGTAGTTGTGGCACATGGGCTCAGTAGCTTGGCTTGCGGGCTCCAGAGTGCAGCCTCAGTAGTTGTGGCACACGGGCTTAGTTGCTCCACGGCATGTGGGATCTTCCCAGACTGGGGCTTGAACCCGTGTCCCCTGCATTGGTAGGCAGATTCTTAACCACTGCACCATCTGGGAAGCTTCATTATTGACTTTCAAATTTTAAATTTCAGCCTGTTTGCTCCTCTAAGCTCCAGACTTTTGGCCATACTACTTGTTTGTTATATCCACTTAGATGTTTCATGGGCATGTCAAATTTACTAAGTCAGAATATTTGACTTCACCCAACTACACAAAATGTTTCTCATCTAGTCTTCCTTCTCTCAGGACTCAAGATGGAAACTTAGAAGTCTTTTTTTTTTTTTTTTTTTTTTTGCGGTACACAGGCCTCTCACTGTTGTGGCCTCTCCCGCTGCGGAGCACAGGCTCCGGACGCGCAGGCTCAGCGACCATGGCTCACGGGCCCAGCCACTCCGCGGCATGTGGGATCCTCCCAAACCGGGACACGAACCCGCGTCCCCCGCATTGGCAGGCGGACCCTCAACCACTGCGCCACCAGGGAAGCCCCCAGAAGTCTTTTTTGATGCTTCGATATCCTTCATCTTAGCCAAAATATCAGCAGGTTCTGTTGGCTATTTGCCAGTATATCTTGAACCTATGCGTGCTTTATATTTTTACTATCACCAATTTTATCCATGAGCATCATCCGTCATCTCCATCACCATGATATACCTCTAACTGATTCAGTTTTCATTCATGTTCTTGCCTCCCTATTAAAGGAAACCAGAATATGTCGCCCCAAAATATACCTCTTTGACATAAAAAACATTTTGAGCTGAAGGCAACTAAGCAGCAATTAACACAGAAAAAGCTTCCCCTTTTCTGCTTTTCTTTTATTGGCCCAGATGCTTGTCAGACCAGAGAAGTCATCAAAGGAATCTGCAAGGAAACAAACCTTGCTAACCTAACCCTTATCTTCCTAGTTAAGTAAGATAAGGACCAACTAGCCCTAGTTAGACTACCTACAGTCCAAACTGCTGTGTCTTGTCAATTCTTCACAAGTCTATTATTTCTTTGTCTAAAAAGTGTAAAAGCTTCCTGATCTGATCACTTCTTTGGGTCATCATTCTCTTATGAAGGCTCCCATGTACATGTAAAACTTTAATAAAATTTGTTTGCTTTTCTCCTGTTAATCTGCCTTTGTCAGTTTAATTTTCAGATCCAGCTGAGGACCCTAAGAAGGTTGAGGAAAACTTTTTTTCTCTCCCACACTGTAAATTATTTTCTATATAGTAGTGAGAATGTTCTTTTAACTGTTAACACTGCATATTTAAGGTGTACAGTTTGGTGTTCTGACATGGAATCATCCACGAAACCATCATCAAAATCAAGATAACAAACATATCCATTTGTAAGAGTTCCATTTGTAAGTTCTTTTTCCTGTTCTGCCCCTCTCCCCTTATTGCTCTACCCCTAGTCAACTACTGATCTATTTTCTGTCTCTCTATGGATTATAAATTGAATCATAAGTAGAATAATATGCAGAGTTAGTATGTACTCTGACTTCTTTCACACAACATAATTATTTGAAGAATTCTCCACGTTGGTGCATAGATCAATAGTTAAGGATTTTTAAAGGAACATTGTATCACTTTTCTGTTGAAAGACTTTCATTATTTTCTTGTTTGAAGTGGATATTTTCTGTGTTTCCAATTTATTTTTGAACACATGCTGTACATAGAGTTTCCCATAAGTTGTATTTTTTTTTCCTATTGCTGCTGTAACACATTAACACAAATGTATTGGCTAAAAGCACTTTTTATCTCTTGCTGTTTTAGAGGTCAGAGATCTAAAATGAATCCACAGGGCTGCATTTCTACTGGGAGCTCTAGGAGGGAATCTATTTCCTTGCCTTTTCTAGTTTCTGGAATATCCCTGTATGCTTTGACTTACAGCTCCTTCCTCCATTTTCAAAGGGAGCAATATAGCATCTTCTCTCCCTTCTGAATTCTCCTCCCATTCTTATCATTCTCTCTCTTTCTCTCTCTCTTTCTGACTCACAACTATAAAAGTCCCTTTTTTTCCCCATGTAACCTAACCTAACATATACACAGATCCAGGAATTAGAATATGGATATCTTTATAGGCCATTATTCAGTCTAATACATGAGTCCTTTAACATTAAGGTAAAATTAAAATGCATTTGTCCAGGTTTCCTTATGGCTAGAGTGTAGGCATTTATTCTAAGTTCCACCAATTAGAATCATTCATGCAAAATTACAATTTGAAAAGAAGAGCATGAAGAGGAAGTGGGGGTATATTTATCTTTTGTCACATATGGTGGGACAGGTTTCTAAATGCCTAAGGGTAGCAGTGGTGTAACTTCTAGACCCCAGTCCTGAAGAACCTAAGCAGGCACTTCCTCATTTATAGAAATAGAACTGCTGGTGTCCAAAGGTGGCAGTGGTAAACATTTTGTTAAAGTAAATCCATATGTTGTAATTTGGCATTGTTTTCCTAGAGTGTTCTTTGTTCTACACAGTTATTCTGTAAGTTATCTAGAAACTTACAATTTACTATTTCTCTGAGTAAATTACTAAGAAATTAGTATTGTAATATAGACTTTTTTTTGACTAAAACCTCTTTCTGATGTGGAAGTTCATAGTTAAAGTGGTTTTCTAAGGAAAGATCCTAAAGAAAATAAGAATATGGAATATAGAATTGATTATTAGGTCCGAGGGCAGTGAGATATTGGCTACAATTAAAGAATTGGGCTTTTGTCAGCCCACAGAATGAAGTGGTGCATCAGTTAATTAAAGTATTTCCAAGTTTATCTGGAAAGAAGTGTCCATTGAATGAAAAGTTTTGGGAGCAGAATGATCAGTATGAGGAACATTAAGACATGGAGTTGTCTGTATAACTTAAAGATTGAGAATTATGACCTCAAAATCCAAAATCTTAACCAAAGGACCTGTCAGAGAATAAAGAATTTCTATGATTAGTGTAAAAGAATCTCAACTAAAATTGAGAAGGTGAGATGGTCAAAAGTCAACCTGAAAATGTTCTATGTTTTACTTTTTAATTAGACGATGATTTGAATTCACTCACCAAATCTTGTATATGAAAGAGAAGACATTAGTAGGAAAAGATTGGGGCTCTCTGTTTTGTAATGGGAATATGGGAGTGTACAGTTCATTCAGAGAACACTAAGCCCCTAAATTTCCTTGGTTCTCCTCTGCCAGCAAAAGCAGTGCCTCTTTCCTTGTTCATGATACTGATTCTCCATTGTCTAATGACCCTGTCATGACATCTCATGTTATAGTTATTCTGCTTGAAAAGCCACTCCTCACTTCTTACCCCAATGCCTTTATTGACCTCATAACTAGAGATGATTGTCTACATGACCCAGGAGGCCAATTACCAGGTCAAATCTTTGAGGAAAAAGGTTTACACATAGAAAGAATGATGAGATTTTACAACAATCAGAAAATATGCACCTATGAATGGATTCTGAAGACCAGAGAAAAATTAATAATTTAATTTTAATTCCAGCTAAATTTATCCATTTATCAGACATTCTAGAGCCAATGTTTAAACTCAAGCAACTGCAACTCTCAAGTTTTCTTTCTTGTTCTTTCTTTTTCTCTGCTCACTATGTTGAATTAAGCATAGACTCTTTGGTGACCTATGAAAAACAAAATTGATATTATCACACATTTTGTGACATAATGTAGATGAAGAAATGCTAAGATCCAAGGAGCCAGGAATGTTGAATGGATTTATTTTATGCAATCTGTCCAACCACTCACTAATCCAAACTATTCTGAGTGGAGGCTCAGATGACCCTTTATCAAGGTATTGAGAAGATTTCATTGGGTTAAGGGCTAGCATCTCTGAAAATACCATAATCCTTTTTTACAGTAGGCTAAGAAAGCTGATGTGAGACTTTGTCACTGATATGGGCTCACATTGATAAAACAAAGCAATCTTTACATGGTTCTATAGTAGTTAGCAAGGCAGCAGTGTTAATAGACACATACAATGTTTTCTACCATTTCTGTCTGAAATTTTAACATCACTAACTCTATGTTAAACATCATAAGAAGTATTAAAACAATGCTTCAGAAAAGTGTATATGTATTCTCTGCCCTTATATTGTCTATATTCTAAGACAAGAAATCCAAAGACATTGTAATTAACCAAATCTACCATATTAAAAATAATTACTTCATAATAATGTGCACATTTCTTTGCTCTAACATTGATCTGTGCATTCTTAGTAGAACACTATCACAGTACTGTGAACATAATTTTCATCAAAATGTGACATATATCACACACTAATAATCTGTGCTTATACTTAAACAACATTTACTATCACTTTGGGGAGGGATTGTAAAGAGAAAAATATAGATTTAAGAAAAGATTTCTAAGACACAGGCACCAAGTATAAAGTTGAAAAGGGTAATAATAAAAGACAGGTATTTTGTGGCTTGAAAATAACAAGAACATGCTTGAAATGAGTTTATCTGGGGAAATAATACCAGGAGAAAAGAGTAGGGGACCATGAGAATGAAGGGTGCAAGTAGGGAAAACCAAAGATACGTGAAAGAGCTGGTCACTGCTGAGGTCAATGGTTTCATTCCCATTCAGACCTTCCAAAGAGACTTGGCATAAACTTCAAAATTGTCTACACAAGAAACAGATGTATCTATAAATCTCTATCCCTTTTACTCAGGGGATGCTGATGGGTGTTAATTCCCTTGTACTATCAGGTTTGCTTATACAGAAGGGCTGAGCTGGTTTCCCTAGGTACTCAGGAGGGCCACTTTCCAAGAAAGATGTTGGTCTCTGCTCTTGTTTCAATTTAGACTTCCCAACATTTGAATTCCCACGATTGTATGCTTCAGGGTGGCAGTCTGGTAGCAAAGGGCATTGATTTCTGTTTTTGCTTCAGTCTCAGGAATGCTCTTAAAATTATGCAATATTCATTCAGCTGATTTTTCTTGAGTGAAAAATTAATCTAGATGCCATTAGAGTAAAATATACTTAGAAATGCATTTCAGTATGAATATAAAACTGGTAATTAGAGAACCTTGCATATAAAAAAAAAAATTCTTCACCTGAAATAACCCACTGCCTGCTGTTCATTTGCATATCCTCAGTTTAACAGTTAGATTCAGGCAGTCAGAATATGTTAATAGCTGCACCCATTTCATATCCTAATACAGGAAATCCAAAAGCTCAATGATAGGCCATATATGTGCTTTACAGAGAATTTCTGAAATTACTTGGCAAAGGAAAAATATTTCTTGCAGCTCTGCACAAGTTCTCAGAAAGCCCTTTCAGACACTCTAGAGAGCGGTCCATCCGCACCAGTTTTAAATTGCAGAAATGGCATATTTCTACCACAGGCATGATGTAATCTGAATTTTAATCACCTCCTTTCTTACCATGTCTAATCCTTCTCTATCTGTTCTCAAACAGCCAATCAATTTAGCTCTACCTTATAAAGAAATCTGTTACATAAGTTCTGTTCTGATATAGGAGAGAAATTCTGTGGCAGCTAATGAAATGTTCTTGGTTCAAATTAGGAAGTAGAAATTTAAAACTTAGTTAAGTAACCTCATATGACTCTGTTATGATACTAAATCTCTGTTTAATCTCATACTTCAGAGTGCCTAAGCATTACTCAAGGCATTGTTCAAAATGAAGATCTCTAATGCCTACACCTGGAAATGTAAATTTAATCAGTCAGATGTGGTCTGTTTCAATGTTTTAACAATCACACAGGTGATTCTTATACCATTTCAAGAAATTTTACTTTAGAATGTTTGACAAAAAACACATGAATTGTGCAGTATATGTCAATGGTATACAGGAGTTATTAACATATACCTATAATAAAATCTAAATTAAATATTTTCATATATTTCAATGACTACCTTCTCCCTAGTTCCCAAATATATATATTTTTGGATATATATATATATAGCCAACATGAGAACATAATAACTGCAGTTGTAAATTGGAACACTACATCCAGGTACAATGTAAGAAAGTGTTAGCAGAAGCTGCCAAATGCTTAACACCTGCCTGGTTACTTGGGGTAGTATATCATGAAGTCAATGTAAGAAATTTCTCAGTGGAACAGAGGGGAATAATGTCAATTAGTTACGATCAGCTTTGTAGACCACTCGGGGATAATTATCCTAAAGTGTGAAAACTTAGTACATGTTTTCATGTTATATAATATTTTAAATATAATTAATGCCAACTCTGTTTTGTGTTTCATGTTTTATTTGCTTATTAATTTCTGCATTTGCCATTCCTAGACCTAGAAAGTACTCAGTCAATGTTTGTCATTGAATGGATACTTGCTTATAAGTATATTTTTGGAAACTACAATATTTACCTGATGTACTCAGACCAAATGGTATCTCTCTTTACTTCCTTTTTTTGTATGTCATAACCATTTGTATTAGAATCCAGTTTTGATGGGGCTGGTGGCAGCTTTTCAAACTGAAGAGCCCTGCTCTGTGAGATAGTTTTAACACCTCTTTTCTTGAGCGATATTTTGGAAAACTTCCCAGTTCTACCTTGAAAACGGGTGGGACTGGGAAAATATGCATCTGTCAACAGGGCTCTATTACTACTTCAGTTTCTGTCAAGTAGTCCACTGGCACATTTACTTTCCCTTCTTCACTATTCAAGATCCAAGCATCAGGCTGTTGCCTGATGAACTGCTCCCTGTCAGTGTAAGCAGCCGTCTGGACAGAATACAGGTATCTCAGCCACCTACTCTGTGGAGAAGCACACTGCAACATTCCTTGTAAGAGGAATAATTAGTAGAGATCACTTGAAAGGGTCATAAGCTTCCCATTGTGTCCAAATCCCTAGTTTAAAGTCAAGTTCACTTTTTTAAAGAGTGCTTCACCTTTGTCTGATTGAATTTGGTTTCATGATTGGAAACATAAACCTGGCACATAATGACCAGTATGCCAAATATACAGAAATCACTATTAGACTGAGCAGTTTGATTCAGAAGGCTAATGGGCTACATTTTACTCATCGGCCTTTCACCATGAGTTCAATGAACCACTCATGGTGATAGGAATAATAATATAACCACTCATGTGATAGGAAACTTCCCAAATTAAGGACATTTCATTCTTTAGTATTTCAGTGTATTAATATAAGTTAAATAAAAACACATTTGTTATTATTTTCATCATATTCATTTATTAAAAATAAAATAAAAATATATTTCACATTGATAGCCTAAAAATAATTAGAAGTACCACTTCAGAGACTGTTTTATAGTTTTTTGTACGTATTTTTAGTCTTTGATCTACTTTTTATGTTCCTTGCTTCCTATTCATTACATATTTATTTTATTGTATACATTGCATGAAGATGAAAACTAAATTAAGAATTAAAACAAATTTTAGTATGGACTTCTTACCGATTTTGCTTTCTTGAAAAGGCAGTATTTAACAGGTAACAAAGGATTCACTTTTGAGAAAGCTCATTCAAAAAAACACATTTTTTAATATCTAATCAGTTTCCAAATATACACTGACAAATTTAGAAAAGTATTATAAAAATGGAAGCCATAACATTGCATGTTTCCAAAAGTGATTTATAAAATTCTTCACTTTTGTCACAGTGAAACCATTCTGTTTTTTTCTTTTGATTTATACGTTACGTAACTTAAAGAAACTATAATAATGTTGATTTGCTATAAGTTCTACCTGTTAAAGTTTTCAATAACTTCTAGACAAATGGTCAAATCTACAAAATTATTTTTCAGCTTCAATTCAAATTAATTGAAAGAATTGCCCTGAAATATTCCAACATAATAAGCTGGAATAAAGTAGAAAAGGAAATATAATTTTTAAAAGAACACAGCTATTTCAATTGATATTAAGAAATAATATCATTTTACCAGTCAACACTTTCATAATGCAGAGATATAAAAGAAGCTTCTTATCTGTAAGGAGGCAGATGATCCTGAATTAATTTTTGTATGCCACTGGGAAATTGGTCTTTAGGTGAAATAAAATTTATCATACATGGTATAAGGCAGAAATATTACAAAGAACCCCTGTGTTATTTATTGGGCTCATAAGAAAAGAGCTGGAAAAGGCAGGGATCACTCTCTTAATTAAGTATTCTTGTTGATCAGTTATTTTTATCCTATCAAAGATGTCAGTGTACTCAATTTTTAATAATATTTTAATAAATTATATTTAAGTAAAAATTAAAGAATTCAGAAAACAAGTAAAAGGTTTAGGAAAATTAACATCTATTGAATAAAATACATAAAATATTAGAACTACTCAAATTAGAAACTATTCTACAACTAATTCTAATATGCTCAGCATTGTCCTAGAACGAACATAGTATCCCCTACTCAATAATTTATAATCTAGCTGAAGAGAAAGGATAAGAAAATTAAAAATGCGTTAAAATTGTGTATTCAAGTAACTTCATTTTTGCTACAGGGGTAATACTGTGTTAATATTATATACTACTATATATTAGTATACTACTACTCAGTGAAGGGTAAGACCTCTAAGTAAAAGGCTACTCAGTGAAGAGTAGGAGTGCTAAGTAATGGCTTCATGAAGGAAATGGACTCTGTAGGATGGTTAGGATTAGAATAAAGAGAAGAAGCAAGGGTATCTCAGAGATAGAGTGAAAGTATGTGTGAAAAACTTAGTATGATTATAGAGATAAGGAAACTGATATGACTAAATGTATCTAACTTGTTTCTTTATTCTAAGGCTTATTTTACATATAAGATATGAAATCATCTGAGAAGAGAGCCAGTACATATAGATTCTGAGAACTGAGAAAACAAAGATGTTTTTACCCAGAGTATTCCAGAAGTGAGACGGTGACTTCTTCACTTTGTTTCATAAAACATTGGTCTGAAATGAGCTTGGAATGTTGCCAGATTTGTTATAAGAATTCCTATGATTAGTATAAAAAGACACCAGTAGTCTGAAATTGCTGTCATCTTTACCCCCTGAATGTACAACCCAATTTTCAATGTCCTTTTCTTCCATCCAAAGTCAGAATTAAAAGACAAAATTATAAACATTAAAAGGAATATCTTTGGGGCTTCCCTGGTGGCACAGTGGTTGAGAGTCTGCCTGCCGATGCAGGGGACACGGGTTCGTGCCCCGGTCCGGGAAGATCCCACATGCCACAGAGCGGCTGGGCCCATGAGCCATGGCTGCTGAGCCTGCACGTCCGGAGCCTGTGCTCCACAACGGGAGAGGCCACAACAGTGAGAGGCCCATGTACCGCAAAAAAAAAAAAAGGAATACCTTCTGTTTCCTTCTTCCAATCCATTTTTATCCAGTAGATTATATTCTTACACTTCCAAATTTAAAGATATTCCTGCTTCCATATATTAAAATTGTAAATGAAATAAAAGATTCTCTTATTTTATGTAGACAATTTTCTTCTTACTGCTTTATCGCCATATTTTTTTCTATTTTTCCTATTTCAAAGTGTTAAAAAATTATTTTTCTCAAAATGTTATTTTATGTTATTGAGAGTTCATAAATGTTGAGAATCAAGTAGAAGAGTGGTAAATGAAGGAAAAAAGTGAACCAGATTTTTCCTCTTTTCAGTTCATTTTAATAAGAAGCCAGAACGATTTGCTAGCAAACAAGCAGTTCTTAAATATAGCAATCAAAATTAGAAGAATTTGAGAAATTGTTGACAAAAGAAGACAGTGACAAAGAGGAGTGAAAAAGATAAACGGAGAAATTTTAGTTGAAATAATCTTGTTTTATAATCTTCTAATGCTTAGGTTGAACACATTGCATTAATTTTGTCTGTTTTGATCAAATACACAGCAATATTCTAAAACTGAAACAAAGAGAGATAGTAAAATATCCCTCATTAAAAGATATCTGTTAGCAACTACTCTGTTTCTCTGTTTAACAAAAGGAAAAGAAAAATTCTCAGATTTCTAAAACTGGAAGAAATCTGAGAGGTTACCTGGTCAATCTTGAGTGATAGATAAAGAATATGAAGCCTAGAGTGTTTGTAACTTTTGAAGAACATACAAGTACTGCAAAGCTTAAATTTTTTAAAAATAATATGATTATATCCTATATATCTATATCTGTAGATAGATATATCCTCCACCCATCCATCTGTCTAACAGATCTATATTTCCTTTCTAATACTCTTTCTAATATACCCAAACAATTTTATCCAAAACAATGTAGCTAATGTTATATATATTATCATACACACACACACACACACACACACACACACACACACACACACACACAGAAGAAGAAGAATTAGAAGATTTAGAAGAATTAGAAGAAGAAGGAGGAGGAAGAGGTGGAGGGGATGGGAGGGGGAGGAGGAAAGGAAGGAGGAAGGAAAGGAGGAAAAAAGGAAGGAAAGAAGGAAGGAAAAAATAAAGTTTAAAAAATCCTTTAAGGTCTCTAAGGACATGTGAGAGATCAACTACTATGTTTGCATCGTATGAATAATTTTTTGAAATCTCATGTACATTGAAAATTTTTAATATAGAAGGTATGGGGAGGGGGCAATTCTTCATTGCATTTCTACATATCTCACAATAACTTTTGCCCTAGAATATCTTTTTAAGGATGTTTATATAGCATTCATCCCGTTTTCTTTGCATCACTCCCCCATGAGACTTAGGAAGTAAGGGGGACCAATGCGAACATAAAACTTAAGCCATGTGTTGTGCTGTAGGTAATAAAGTCCTTTGTCTCTGACCCAGAAATCTCATGTCCTCTGCCATCATCTCTGACACTGTGACAGAGTAACTTGTTAGATTGCAAGTTTGGTAAAATCTCAAAGGCGTCACAGTTTCTGTCTGAGGGCTCTTTCTCTTTTGGGGAAGGTTTCAATGAGGATCTTGTGGACATGCAATGGGGATAGTAGGTAAGCTGTCAATTGTCCTTTTTAATGAAAAGAAACTGTGATTAATTTACTCTATAGTACAGTGTAGCCAAATAACTCTATAGTAAAAATGTATCACATCACAAACTCTTGCTCAAAAATAAAGCATATCTGTAATGAACATATTCTACACTTTACCCTGGTTCTGGGTAAGCTTGGTTTTTGTTATTCTGGGTATAGGGCAGAGCTTCAGCCTCCAGGTTTGTCAATCTGTGCCCGTTCATTAGCACTAAAACTGATCTAGAATTTAGCATCTAGCTGAGAGTAATTGGTAGCTGGTTTGATTGAATCTGCTGTCACTCATGTACCTGCTTTTTACAGCAAGACTGCAGATGTTAGAATATTATTTGTCAAGCACACAGTGAGTTAGAGAATCTGGAGATGCTATTTTTCCATGCCACAAAAATTAGAGAGGATATGCTGAAAAGGTAATATACTGTACAGCTGGGTCAATCTTCCAAGCCAAAATGGAATGTCAAAGTGTCAGTTGTGATAATTATAAGATACATTATGGTTAAAAGGACTTCCATCTGGAGCTCTGGCAGAAGAATTATGCCTTGAGAAGAGATATAACTCAAAGGGTTGATGGCACTTGGTACTGAGTAACCCCTGAACACATTCAATTGGCTACATAGCAGAATTCAGATTGATGGTCACTGACCAACTTTGGCACTCTGCTGAGATACTGCTGCAATAGGCATATCTTAATTGACTGTTAAAAATAACATAGGGCCTTCCATATGATGTTAATAACTAAGAAAGTTTAAAACTTAGGATATATGGGCTTCCCTGGTGGCGCAGTGGTTGAGAGTCCGCCTGCCGATGCAGGGGACACGGGTTCGTGCCCCGGTCTGGGAAGATCCCACATGCCGCGGAGAGGCTGGGCCTGTGAGCCATGGTCGCTGAGCCTGCGCGTCCGGAGCCTGTGCTCCGCAACGGGAGAGGCCGGAGCAGTGAGAGGCCCGAGTACCGCAAAAAAAAAAAAAAAAAAAAAAAACCCAAAAAACAAAAACTTAGGATATGACTTTTTAATTTAATACTTAACTTAGTCCTAAACAACTTCTCTTTCTACTCCCTTAATTAGAATCATCCATGTTTTCTTTCCAAAAAACAAGGATTACATTCATGTTGAAATAACCTCACAATTGTAGTATTTCTTTCAAATAAAACATTCATGTTTTTATATTGAACTAACACTGATGTGAGCTTTAGGTGATCTTGCCTACCCCCTAATAACAATATAATAGTAATAAAATTTGTACTGAGGGTTTGTGAAAATGTTCAAATATTTAGTGTGTAACTTCACTCAATCCATAGTATTTGCTATACACATACTATTTCCAAAATATTTTCTTGGAGGTAATACAAAAGGAAGAAACTTTAAGGATGCTGATATTAAAATGCTTGCAGATAAATTAGGGATACATAATATATGTGTTTGAAAGGAAGCAATTAAATTCATTTAGAGAATTAGTAATTCAGGGGTATATATATTATTTCAAATCATAATATTCAATATATACTGAATATTGTCTGCAACAGTTTTTTGAGAAGTGCATGGAGTGAAATAATCAAAATATAAATTTTAAAATCGTAAGAATAGTCATGACTTTCTTTTCTGAATACTACTGTGACATGATTTTCCTG
This sequence comes from Aethalodelphis obliquidens, assembly GCF_003676395.1. Taxonomy (NCBI): domain Eukaryota; kingdom Metazoa; phylum Chordata; class Mammalia; order Artiodactyla; family Delphinidae; genus Aethalodelphis; species Aethalodelphis obliquidens. The sequence goes on from NW_020837945.1 coordinate 35,523,140, forward strand.
TATGGAAGGCTTAATTTTAGATATAATTTTAATATGTAAAAATATTATATTAAATGCTGACCTGTACATAGAATTTTAGAAGCCACTGGACTTAACCATTGCACCAACATGACTGTGATTCACTGAAGAGGAATTTTTTGTTTTTTTTTACATTAATCCCTACTCTTCTCACTAAAAACTTTAGAGAAAGTCAGTATGCTCTGGGCCTTTTTAATCTTACAGAAAAGTATAAATCATGTATATAGTTTACTGCATCTCTTTTCTTTCTGAGTACTGAGTATATATTTTATCCAAATCTACCTATTTCAAATAGCTTGTATAAAGTCTTGCTAAAGTTAAAAGATAAACTCCAATCTACTAGATCTTATTGCAAGTAGTTAAAATATTTTTTCAGTGAAAAAAATTTATTGAAATATAATTGACAAATAAAGTTATAAGATATTTAAAGTGTACATCATGATAATTTGATATACATAGTGAAAAAGAATTTCCCATCTAGTTAATACATCCATCACCTCACATTTCTCACATATTTATCTACTTTTTTTTTTTTTGGTGAGAACATTTAAGTTCTACTCCCTTAGCAAATTTCAATTGTATAATACAGTGTTATCAACTATAGTCATCATGTTATACATAAGATCTGAAGACCTGATTCATTTTATAGTTGAAAGTTTATATCCTTTTACCAACCTCTCCCTAATTCCCCCACCCCCAGCCCTTGGCAACTAATTTTCTACTCTCTGTTGCTATGTTTTACTTTTTTCAGATTCCATGTGTAAGTAATACCATGCAGTACTTGTCTTTCTCTGTCTGGCTTATTTTACTTAGCATAATGCCCTCAAGATCCATCCAGGTTGTCACAAATGGCAAGATTTCCTTCCTTCCCACTGCTGAATAATATGCTATCGAATGTATGTGTCTCACATCTTCTTTGTCCTTTCATCCATTGAGAGACATTTAGTTTGTTTCCATACCTTGGCTATTATGGATAATGCTGCAATGAACATGAGTCCAGACACATCTTCAAGATAATGATTTTGTTTCCTTTGGCTATATACCCTGAAGAGGGATTGATGAATCATATGATAGTTCTATCTGTAATTTTTTTGAGGAATCTCCATATGGGTGTTTTATGTTTATAATGGCTACACAAATTTACATTCCCATCAACAGTGCACAAATTTCTTTTCTCTGTATTCTTGACAACACTTGAAATCTCTTGTCTTTTTGATGATAGTCTTCCAACAGGTGTGAGATATGGTTTGATTTGCATAAAATCTCATTTAATAAGCTAATATTTATGACATTTTCTTTCTAGATATTTACATTTTCTTCTCTATTCATCTTTACTTGAATTAGAGATTGGGATTTGATTTTTGCTGATTGTGACATCTTGCTTTTCTCTTTTCTTTTTAGTTTTGAAAATTGTATTCCATTTGGAGAAAGTGGAATATCGACTGACAGATGAAAATTACATAAAGTGCATCAAGAGATTGCCATATTATCTAACAGTTCTTAAGCATCTTTATTATTCACTGCTTTCTTTAGATATATACTGTCTCCTCAGCAGATACTTTTATTTCTCAGGCATCTTTCCCCTAGCCTTTATTTTAAATTCTCACTTATTTTTGAATTTAGCTTTCTTTGCTGATTTTCTAAAGCTTTTAAGAAATGCTGGCAATATGGAAATGAGATCTGACACAGGGGTGTTGAGATCTCCTGATACTCAGAGAGATACAAAATAGATAAGACCGTGAAACAAAATGTCCATCTGGGTATTGGCAGTTGTAGTGCAAATTTTATTGCAGTTAAAATAGTTTCGCCTCTAAGTACAAAGACGATTTTGTGGTTCATGCAGCTGTTCCAACAGATTGTCTTCTCCAGTGAAGTACAAGAAGAGATAAGAAGTAGATATTTGTAAGTGACATCTGAATTTAATTATTTCTTAATTAAAAAAAGTTGTTCTGGGCTTCCCTGGTGGCACAGTGGTTGAGAGTCTGCCTGCCAATGCAGGGGACATGGGTTCGTGCCCCGGTCTGGGAAGATCCCACATGCCGCGGGAGCGGCTGGGCCCGTGAGCCATGGCCGCTGAGCCTGCGCGTCCGGAGCCTGTGCTCCACAACGGGAGAGACCACAACAGTGAGAGGCCCGTGTACTGCAAAAAAAAAAAAAAATGTGTTCCATGATACCAAAGCACAATGCAAGAAAATAGAATCAAATGGCTAAAGAGATTTTTTTTTAAAGCAATACAATATGAAGCAAAATGTAGAAAGTACATATCAGTGAAGATAAAGAGCAATAAGAGATTTAAGGAGAGACCTGACAGAAGATAAGTTATATCAGGTGCAAAACTTGTCATTTTGTTTTATTGCTTTTCTGACATTAATTATAAATGACAGGTGACCTGTCAGCTAAATACAATGTGTTCATAGAGACTGAGAAAGTTTTAGATCCTCTAGCAGCTCGCCTGGGAACAAAGCACAAAATTTCAAGTTAATTTTAGCAAGACTACATTATAAATAGTGGTGTTAGCACTAATCAGTTATTCAAAACATTTTTTAAACATTTGCTAATTAATCCTTGCACTGTTGATAAATAATGCTTTCGTTTACCAAGGCACAGAAAAAAACAACTCTCGTAATATGAAATCTCCAAAGTTTCTAAGTTTTAGGAAATTAAAAGCTTATCTTTTTCATTCTCACATCTTCATATGTGAGAAAAGCACATAAACTTGGATTTCAAAAATATGCTTTCACATATACACAATGGAATATTACTCAGCCATAAAAAGAAAAGAAATTGAGTTATTGGTAGTGAGGTGGATTGACCTAGAGTCTGTCATACAGAGTGAAGTAAGTCAGAAAGAGAAAAACAAATACCGTAGCTAACACATATATATAGAATCTAAAAAAAAAAAAAAAAGGTTCTGATGAACCTAGGGACAGGACAGGAATAAAGACGCAGATGTAGAGAATGGACTTGAGGACACGGGGAGGGGGAAGGGTAAGCTTGGTTGAAGTGAGGGAGTAGCATTGACATATATACACTACAAAATGTAAAATAGATAGCTAGTGGGAAGGAGTTACATAGCACAGGGAGATCAGCTCAGTTCTTTGTCACAAAGAACCTAGAGGGGTGGGATAGGAAGTGTGGGAGGGAGATGCAAGAGGGAGGGGATATGGGGATATATGTATACATATAGCTGATTCACTTTGTTATATAGCAGAAACTAACACAACATTGTAAAACAATTATACTCCAATAAAGATGTTAAAAATATATACTTTCACAATAAATAATTAGATAGTATTTTCATCACAAAGGAATTATTCATAAGACCTAGTATTGGCATAGGGAGCAAAACCTGTAGCTCATAATCTTTCAACTACGACCTCTTCACCTCCTGGCCTTCCCAAGTCCAAATTAGATTGCTTCTTACTTCTGCAATTTATTAATACCCTGATCATTCCCTCCCTATAATTTATATAAATTTGTAATTTTGTTTCTATTTGAGATTATTTGATTATTTTATGTCTTCCCTATTAGAAAGCACAACACATGAAACTAAGAACCATGTTTATTTTGTTCAGCACATAGTAGGTACTCAATAAATATTTATTAAAGAAATGGGTTATCTAGAGACATATGAAGTTATTATACTTTATACAAAGTGAGATTCCTGTGTGTTCTAAAACAGAAAATGTACTTTTATTAATGTGCTTACACCTTTGAAATGTTTAAGTAAATATGCATATACATTTCAGAATCAATGTGAGTAGAAAAGTGCAGAATAATTTTAAAATATTTTTAAAGCCTTCCTCCATCCCTAAAACAGACCATTTCACCCAAACTAAATACATTATTTTGTTCCTTCTTGCTCAGCTGTGGAAGAAGGTGTTGAATTTTGAAAAGAAACACAAGAGATCGTAGGGGAGTAACAATAGCTACCACTTATTGCACCCTTATTAAATATCAGTACATTCTCATAATGGCAAACATATAAAGTAGATATTATTAGTATGCCTATTTTACATATTAAGAGAGTTAGGTAGCTAATCAGAGTTATAAAGATGAAGATGTCTGTTTTTGCTAGGGAATGTATCTTCTAGCAAAACATTGCTGAAGGTCCTTTTTTTTATTGTAACAAATCATCCTGGTAGGATGAAGAGTCCCATCTTTACTGACAGTAGATGGCCAACAGATATAAGGAGAACTAGCAGCTCTATTTCAGACCAGTAGGAAGAGAAATGATGGTCAATACTGTCCAGGAGTTCAAGCTGCAGATCATTCTAGCTCTTTTTCACAGTAGCCATGATAGTAAAATCTCAAACAAGATTTATGCAATAAGGTCAGTATTGCTATAGACATGTGTAATCAGGATCAAAGTTCATTCAATACCTATAGCAAACGGTTGAAGAAAAATAAAAAGCTATACAAGAATGGATCATAGTTATGCTCTTCTAGCACTTCAGCCTAATCTCCAAAAGGCAGTACTATATAATTTTGTATATAACTAGTGTCTTGTGGGCTTTACCTCTCAGTGAGGACAAATATTCCATATTTGTAGGAATGTTTGCATCATAAGCAATACTCCCAACACCTATACATGTACTAGCAGGAAATACCACCCCTACCCATCCCCAAAGGTATCTGCAAGTATAACTTGAATATTCACTAGACTCCATCACTTGTTGGGTCCTATTCAAGATCAATTTCCCACTAAAATGTCAGATTTTAATTCCAATTTTTATAAAGACCTTCCGATTAATCTCTTGACCATGTAACCTATGGGCTTCTGCAAGATTACAGCCAAACTTCTCTGCTCTTAATCTCTGCCATCCCCAACCTCTGCAGTAGATATTTGAAAAGCCTAGTATCACAGTTCATTCATTTCTCTCAGAGATTTGCTTCTCCCACTCTTTGTTGGGGCAAGGGAGCTTCTAAACATAGTATGACGGTAAGCAGATTTTCCTTGAGAACAAAGCAGTGATGGCTAACATCAAATGCTTGCCTGTTAGACAGTGGTTCAACATATACTGGCATAGTTAAAAAAATCACAAAACATTCAAATAATGCCAAAAAGACTGAAATATAAATGAAATATAAATCTGATTATGCTGTTCAACTACTGAGGAAGTTAATTGTGTTTGGAACATGAATAAGAACTACTCAGGGAGAAATCTTTCTTTAGAAGCACATGAGATAAAATGCTGAGATGGCTGACAGAAACAAAACACCTATATTGGGGGGGTTACTTTAAAAATGATCCTTAGATTTAAATATTAGAGCAGATGGACACAGAAGGATGTTGAAACTTAGAGATTCCTTACAATATAAAGACAAAAATCCTTTCCTGATTTTTTTAAAAAAAGAAAACAGTCTAAATTATCTGGCTTCATTTTGTACTTTTATCCTATACGTGGAGGAAAAAGTATAAACTGCCAAACTATAGTGTTTTTTTTTAAGTAATAGTGAATAATTCAGAAAAAGAGTAAGGAAAGATGTTACAATTTTCATAGAGAAGGACAAGGTGAATTCAGTAAATTATTATTCTCTAGCAAAATTCTAGAAATGTTTATTACATAGAGGTTATGTGACAATTGAGAGACATGGAAAGAATGAGATATAGAAAAGAAATAGGAAAACTATAAGTGATCATATGCTTTCTCAAAAGAAGCCATGCAACTTTTTATCTCTTTTTTTATTGTTCAAAACATTATCAGATTCTTAGTTCAAGAGAAAGTTTTAGATATAGGACAACTGTTTCAAAAATCTTCATGTTTTGGGGTATATTATGTATACTGTACATATTCATGAATAGTTAAGTATACTTGTAACTTGTTAAAAGGCTTTTAAAAAAGGAATGTTTTCGAGGATGAACATTAATCTAAAAGGAGATTTCTAGGTACATGTCTGTGAGCTATCATGACGAATATATTCAATGTCTTGAATTTTTAAAAAATAGAAAGCATGCTTAGCAAATTTTCATATTTCTTTTTTCATTCAACAAACATTTTTTACTTTATTAAATTACTAGGTCAAAGATGAATAAGACATAGTTCCTACCCTTGAGAAAATCACAGTCTAGTAGGGAAGACAGACATAAATAACTACCATAAAATGTGAAAAGTGCTATAATGGATGCATATGTCAGTGATTCAAAGGGAAATCTAATGCATTGAATGACAGGGTGATGTACTGATTACAAGATCAATATGAGTCGACAGTGTGATGGCTGCCAAAAAATTAAACAAAAACCCTAGCCTGGATTTGTATATGTTTAGGACTCAAAATGAAGAAGAAAATCATTTTATAATACAGTTTAAAAATTTGACCATATCTGGACCGTTTCTCACTTTTGGCTATTACATTTTAAAAATAACTCTAGGACCATTCTAGAAATGGGATCCAGGATAAAGATTTATGACATCATGACACTGAAATATTTGGAAAATAATGAGACCATTTAATGTGGAAAAACTAATGTGGTGATTACATGGGTACATGAGTGCAATCTTCAAATATTTGAAGAGTTGACACATTAAAAAAAATATCCAGAGAGTTTGGAAGTGTAGAGCTAAGATGCTTTGAAACATTGCAGGAAGGAAATTTCTGTTATAACACATAAAGCTGCTTTCTAATAGCTAGAACTATTCAGAAGTTGAAGGAACTGCTCTTAAACTTGCTCTTTTTGACTGTCCTCATCTTAGAGGTGGCAAGTGAACTACCAGAATTGTTGCAGTGTAGATTTTTGCACAGGGTGTGTGCGTGAACTGGGTGACTTCATGTTATTTCTAAAGCTCATCTTTCTCAGTTTCTCTTTCACACACACACACACACACACACACACACACACACAACAAATATGCATTCTTTCAGTCTCTCTCATAGATCTTCCCACTATTCAAATACACACTTAAACATGCACACACACACACGTTATATGTGCCTCTGTAAATAGAAAAGACAAATATTTGAATTCTTTGGAGCAATCTTTATTTGAAATGGGGTGAGGGAAAACCCATTACTGATAGAGTATGTCAACAAAGACACATTATCCAGTGATTATATATGACAGTAAGTATATGCAGAAAAGATTATTTTAATGAACTGCTTAATCCTTGAAACTGAAACTATTTTTAAGCAGAGAAATATATAAGGACCTTTAGATCAGTAGCTTATAACGTTAGTATCTAGTTGTCTTACTACAGGCTTGGCCTTCATTTTTTACCTGGTTCTTACATATAGGCTTTTGCAAAGATCCCCAATGCCAGACCCATTCCTTGCCCTCTGATTTCTATGTGCAAACCTATTTTTCATTTCCTTGTTTATTTGTTTTCAAACTTTTGTCTGCATCCTTACCTTTGAGTTCTGCTTAGTTCCCCACTATTTCTATAAACCCATCACACCTGCCTTCCAAACTGTATCTCCCAAGTACTTAGTTCCTTCATTGTTAGTCTGTTGATGATGGTTGCATCCCACTTGCTTTGTTGCTGGGTTTCCCTGGAATCAATTCCCTGGTTTTATATCTTTGTGTTGACTTCTGAACAGATCTCCCTGAGACTCTTGAACCATTTTTGAAAGTTAGACTTCCCTTTCAAGTCTCTATTGTTGGCCTCCTATTACAAACTGAGCTACAACTACAATATTATTGTTTATAATGGAAACAGTCTTGTCCTTACAAAAGTTGAAGACCCATCATGTATCAGATATCAAGCTAATTCTTTGAGAAATATTTTGTCATTTGCTTCTCATAGTACTACCATCTGAGCTGGATTTTAATACCTCTATTTTAAAGAGATAATGACTAAGTCTCCAAATAAAATTTCTGTCAATGTCTCACTCTTTTTTTTCAGTATTCAAGGTAGAAATTGAACCCAAGTTATATATTTTAAAGTGAAGTAATTTGTAAGCAAGTTAAAATAGAAACATTCCTCCTAAATTTCAGAGCTTAGATTTCCATCATAGGCCAAAAAAAATAATTTCAGAGATAAGCACAATAAGAAAAATTAATATAGTAGTACAAACATAAAAATGGAATGGACAATGTAATATAAGATCTAATATAACAGAAAGAATCTATAAGGGCAAAAAATAGACTGGGGTTTAGATAATAAAATATATATAATTACAAAAGATGAGAAAATGAAAGAACTTTAGCAGATAGGAAGGAATATTACATCTAAATCAAAATTATTATAAGATCACTTATAATCTTGCTTTTTCAGTTATCACTAAGCTCTCCATATTGCTTATTATGTATTTTTACATCAATTTTCCAAGTAAATATGTTAATATTATTTTAATTGTAAATAACATGTGCCAAAATGTGAAACTAGCTGAGATTAAGTAGGGCTAAAGAAGCAAAATTCTTTCTAGGACAGAAAATGATTTTCATCCACTAACAAAAGAATTGTTTTGCTATTTTCTATAGTACCTGGGGTGCAGACTCCTGTGCCTACTGAATCTATAACATTAGAATACTCAGTCAAAATATTAGTTTGTTCTAGCCTAATTTAGTTTCTTTCTTTCTTTCTTTCTTTCTTTCTTTTTTTTTTTTTTTTTTTTTTT
>NW_020837945.1:35531813-35539496 GCF_003676395.1 Aethalodelphis obliquidens
TTTTTTTTTTTTTTTTTTTTTTTTTTTTTTTTTTTTTTTTTGGCAGTGGGGGCTGCATGTCTCTGGCCTTCATTTCTTTCATTTATGTATTTATTTATTTGGTTACCCTGGGTCTTAGTTGTGGCTCCAGGGCTCCTTAGTTGTGGCTTGCCACCTCCTTACTTGTGGCACATGGCCTCCTTAGTTGTGGTATGTGAACTCTTAATTGAGGATGCACGTGGGATCTAGTTACCTGACCATGGATCAAACCCAGGCCCCCTGTGTTGGGAGCATGGAGTCTTATCCACTAATTTAGTTTCAATTTTTGATTTTTTTTGAAGTTTTAATAAAAAGAGACAATTCTCTTTAAAGTAGTACTTATTACAGAGATGATTTTATTTTTTAAAGAGGCAAGGGATATTAGTCAGTTTTTATTAAGTAAGCCTATGGTAACAATCCCTAAATTTCAGTGTCAAACATTTAACAAATATTTGCAACTCACTCATGCGACATGTTGGCTGTATGTTGGCTGCAGCTTTGTAGCTCTGATTCACTTATCCTTTAACTTGGGATTCAAGCTAAAGATATAGCTTTTACCTTGTTTTTGTGGCAGGGAAAAGAGAAATGAATAAGCCATATAATGGCTCTTAAATCTACTGATTGGATATGGCATACTTTACTTATACTTTCTCTTTTCCAGTGGGCAGAAAATCAAATTACATGACCACGATGCAGGGGAGTACATTAGTTACATGGAGGTGGGAATGGCTAGGAATATATAGTCTCTTTTGTGGTAAGGAAGTATATAACTGTAAACAATAATACAATCTACTGTCTATTGCTTTCGTACATTCACTTCCTCTGAATACAAAACACATTTATTCAGGGGAGACAGTAAAATTTTCACCCCATCAAGACTCATATTAAAAGTCTAGGATTTCATGATAATCTACACATCAGGTCTGGATGTGGCTCCTCTCGATCCACATACCTAAGAACTCAAGTATGAGAATATAGAATGGCCCAAAAAGGTCAACTAGCTGCAATAAATACTATGATTTATTTCATAAAAAGGTAGACAATAGTCAAATATCCATAGCAAATCTAAAATACTGCTGGGAAGGTGTTTTGAGGACCTTCTCTCAGTGGTATAAAATATTGTTTTATAATGCCCATATTTTACTCCCTGTGATTAGGTCTTGGCTTTGCCCTCTGGAAGGTTCTTTTTTTATTCCATTACCTTCTTTGGCCAGATCTGAAGAAGACATTGAAGATTATGCAATCCTTAGGTCTGAGTGTCTTTCACAGCTAGCTCTCTGTCCATAAAGGTTGATGTATCACACAAACTTTGCCTTCATCACCAAAAAGAATGCTAATGAAATACAGCATATAGGCAAGGGGGTAGTAATGGTGCCTACCACCCACTGGCCATGATTTCAAATTACCTCTGGGCAGAAGTCACAAAGCTGAGATCAAGGCGTAGGCAGAGCAGTCATTAGTAGACACATTTAAATTCCCAGACCACAATCAATGACCTATTAAAGAAGAACAGACCCTGAAAGAAAAGTCCTACAAGAGACATTCTTTATAATATCCATTTTAGAAGATGTTGTGGATTACAAAAGAAACAATGATTTATTACAGATCAGAAGCCTGTGAGAGTCAGGTTTTCTACCATTTTCAATCAAAGGAGTACTAAATGAGGTAAAATTTCCCCCATTCTATGTACTTATATTAGTTATGTGAAAATTACATTATTTATCAATATAAAGAGTCATTCTTTAAATTAAGGATATATTTCTTATTTTATTAGAAATATTTTTTACTTGAAACTTGGTGAATCAATTTTAATATTTATGATTAATGTGTAAAAAGTACTCAGTGGTAGGTAAAGGGATATTGACAAATATTTCTACTTCCCTCCATTGGTCACATGGTAATGTGGTAGATTGCAATAATGGCTGACATTTTTCATCCCTCCATGTATCTGCAACCTTTTTTTTTTTTTTTAACATCTTTATTGGGGTATAATGCTTTACAATGGTGTGTTAGTTTCTGCTTTATAACAAAGTGAATCAGCTATACATATACATATGTTCCCATATCTCCTCCCTCTTGCGTCGCCCTCCCTCCCACCCTCCCTATCCCACCCCTCCAGCCGGTCACAAAGCACCGAGCTGATCTCCCTGTGCTATGCGGCTGCCTCCCACCAGCTATCTACCTTACGTTTGGTATTGTATACATGTCCATGCCTCTCTCTCGCTTTGTCACAGCTCACCCTTCCCCCTCCCCATATCCTCAAGTCCGTTCTCTAGTAGGTCTGTGTCTTTATTACTGTCTTACCCCTAGGTTCTTCATGACATTTTTTTTTCTTAAATTCCATATATATGTGTCAGCATACGGTATTTGTCTTTCTTTTTCTGACTTGCTTCACTCTGTATGACAGACTCTATGTCTATCCACCTCATTACAAATAGCTTAATTTCATTTCTTTTTATGGCTGAGTAATATTCCATTGTATATATGTGCCACATCTTCTTTATCCATTCATCCGTTGATGGGCACTTAGGTTGTTTCCATCTCTGGGCTATTGTAAATAGAGCTGCAATGAACATTTTTGTACATGACTCTTTTTGAATTATGGTTTTCTCAGGGTATATGCCCAGTAGTGGGATTGCTGGGTCATATGGTAGTTCTATTTGTAGCTTTTTAAGGAACCTCCATACTGTTCTCCATAGTGGCTGTAACAATTCACATTCCCACCAGCAGTGCAAGAGTGTTCCCTTTTCTCCACAGCCTCTCCAGCATTTATTGTTTCTAGATTTTTTGATCATGGCCATTCTGACTGGTATGAGATGATATCTCATTGTAGTTTTGATTTGCATTTCTCTAATGATTAATGATGTTGAGCACTCTTTCATATGTTTGTTGGCAGTCTGTATATCTTCTTTGGAGAAATGTCTATTTAGGTCTTGTGCCCATTTTTGGATTGGGTTGTTTGTTTTTTTTGTTATTGAGCTGCATGAGCTGCTTGTAAATTTTGGAAATTAATCCTTTGTCAGTTGCTTCATTTGCAAATATTTTCTCTCATTCTGAGGGTTGTATTTTGGTCTTGTTTGTGGTTTCCTTTGCTGTGCAACAGCTTTGAAGTTTCATTAGGTCCCATTTCTTTATTTTTGTTTTTATTTCCACTTCTCTAGGAGGTGGGTCAAAAAGGATCTTGCTGGGATTTATGTCATAGAGTGTTCTGCCTATGTTTTCCTCTAAGAGTTTGATGGTTTCTGGCCTTATATTTAGGTCTTTAATCCATTTTGAGCTTATTTTAGTGTATGGTGTTAGGGAGTGATCTAATCTCATACTTTTACATGTACCAGCACCAATTTGTGAAGAGGCTGTCCTTTCTCCACTGTACATTCCTGCCTCCTTTATAAAAGATAACGTGACCATATGTGCATGGGTTTATCTCAGGGCTTTCTATCTTGTTCCATTGATCTATCTTTCTGTTTTTGTGCCAATACCATACTGTTTTGATTACTGTAGCTTTGTAGTATAGTCTGAAGTCAGGGAGCCTGATTCCTCCATCTCCGTTTTTCATTCTCAAGATTACTTTGGCTATTCGTGGTCTTTTGTGTTTCCATACAAATTGTGAAAATTTTTTTTCTAGTTCTGTGAAAAATGCCATTGGTAGTTTGATAGGGATTGCACTGAATCTGTAGATTGCTTTGGGTAGTAGAGTTATTTTCACAATGTTGATTCTTCCAATCCAAGAACATGGTATATCTCTCCATCTTTTTTTATAATCTTTAATTTCTTTCATCAGTGTCTTATAATTCTCTGCATACAGGTCTTTTGTCTCCTTAGGTAGGTTTATTCCTTTTTGTTGCAATGGTAAATGGAAGTGTTTTCTTCATTTCACTTTCAGATTTTTCATCATTAGTGTATAGGAATGCCAGAGATTTCTGTGCATTAATTTTGTATCCTACAACTTTACCAAATTCATTGATTAGCTCTAGTAGTTTTCTGGTAGCATCTTTAGGATTCTCTACGTATAGTATCATGTCATCTGCAAACAGTGACAGCTCTACTTCTTCTTTTCCAATTTGGATTGCTTTTATTTCCTTTTCTTCTCTGGTTGCTGTGGCTAAAACTTCCAAAACTATGTTGAATAAGCGTGGTGAGAGTGGGCAACCTTGTCTTGTTACTGATCTTAGTGGAAATGCTTTCAGTTTTTCACCATTGAGGATGATGTTGGCTGTGGGTTTGTCATATATGGCCTTTATTATGTTGAGGAGAGTTCCCTCTATGCCTACTTTCTTCAGGGTTTTTATCATAAATGGGTGTTGAATTTTGTCAAAAGTTTTCTCTGCATCTATTGAGATGATCATATAGTTTTTCTCCTTCAATTTGTTAATATGGTTTATCACATTGATAGATTTGCGTATACTGAAGAATCCTTGCATTCCTGGAATAAACCCCACTTGATCATGGTGTATGATCCTTTTAATGTGCTGTTGGATTCTGTTTGCTAGTATCTTGTTGAGGATTTTTGCATCTATGTTCATCAGTGATATTGGCCTGTAGTTTTCTTTCTTTGTGACATCCTTGTCTGGTTTTGGTATCAAGGTGATGGTGGCCTCGTAGAATGAATTTTGGAGTGTTACTCCCTCTGCTATATTTTGGAAGAGTTTGAGAAGGATAGGTGTTAGCTCTTCTCTAAATGTTTGATAGAATTCGCCTGTGAAGCCATCTGGTCCTGGGCTTTTGTTTGTTGGAAGATTTTTAATCATAGTTTCAATTTCAGTGCTTGTGATTGGTCTGTTCATATTTTCTATTTCTTCCTGATTCAGTCTTCACAGGTTGTGCATTTCTAAGAATTTGTCCATTTCTTCCAGGTTGTCCATTTTATTGGCATAGAGTTGCTTGTAGTAATCTCTCATTATCTTTTGTATTTCTGCAGTGTCAGTTGTTATTCTCCTTTTTCATTTCTAATTCTATTGATTTGAGTCTTCTCCCTTTTTTTCTTGATGAGTCTGGCTAATGGTTTATCTATTTTGTTTATCTTCTCAAAGAACCAGCTTTTAGTTTTATTGATCTTTGCTATTGTTTCCTTCATTTCTTTTTCATTTATTTCTGATCTGATTTTTATGATTTCTTTCCTTCTGCTAACTTCGGGTTTTTTTTTTTTTTTTCTTCTTCTTTCTCTAATTGCTTGAGGTGCAAGGTTAGGTTGTTTATTCGAGATGTTTCCTGCTTCTTAAGGTGGGCTTGTATTGCTATAAACTTCCCCCTTAGAACTGCTTTTGCTGCATCCCACAGGTTTTGGGTCGTTGTGTCTCCATTGTCATTTGTTTCTAGGTATTTTTTGATTTCCTCTTTGATTTCTTCAGTGATCACTTCATTATTAAGTAGTGTATTGTTTAGCCTCCATGTGTTTGTATTTTTTACAGATCTTTTCCTGTAATTGATATCTAGTCTCATAGCATTGTGGTTGGAAAAGATACTTGATACAATTTCAATTTTCTTAAATTTACCAAGGCTTGATTTGTGACCCAAGATATGATTTATCCTGGAGAATGTTCCATGAGCACTTGAGAAAAATGTGTATTCTGTTGTTTTTGGATGGAGTGTCCTATAAATATCAATTATGTCAATCTTGTCTAATGTATCATTTAAAGCTTGTGTTTCCTTATTTCTTTTCATTTTGGATGATCTGTCAATTGGTGAAAGTGGGGTGTTTAAGTCCCCTACTCTGAATGTGTTACTGTTGATTTCCCCTTTTATGGCTGTTAGTATTTGCCTTATGTATTGAGGTGCTCCTATGTTGGGTGCATATTTACAATTGTTATATCCTCTTCTTGGATCTATCCCTTGATCATTATGTAGTGTCCTTCTTTGTCTCTTGTAATAGTCTTTATTTTCAAGTCTATTTTGTCTGATATGGGAATTGCTACTCCAGCTTTTTTTTTGGTTTCCATTTGCATGGAATATCTTTTTCCATCCCCTTACTTTCAGTCTGTATGTGTCTCTAGGTCTGAAGTGGGTCTCTTGTAGACAGCATATATAAGGGTCTTGTTTTTGTATCTGTTCAGCCAATCTGTGTCTTTTGGTGGGAGCATTTAGTCCATTTTCATTTAAGGTAATTATCAATATGTCTGTTACTATTCCCATTTTCTAAATTGTTTTGGGCTCATTATTGTAGGTATTTTCCTTCTCTTGTGTTTCTTGCCTAGAGAAGATCCTTTAGCATTTGTTGTAAAGCTGGTTTGGTGGTGCTGAACTCTCTCAGCTTTTGCTTGTCTGTAAAGATTTTAATTTCTCCATCAAATCTGAATAAGATCCTTGCTGGGTAGAGTAATCTTGGTTGCAGGTTTTTCTCCTTCATCACTTTAAATATGTCCTGCCACTCCCTTCTGGCTTGCAGAGTTTCTGCTGAAAGATCAGCTACTAACCTTATGGGGATTTCCTTGTGTATTTGTTGTTTTTCCCTTGCTGCTTTTAATATGCTTTCTTTTTATTTATTTTGACAGTTTGATTAATATGTGTCTTGGCATATTTCTCCTTGGATTTATCCTGTATGGGACTCTCTGTGCTTTCTGGACTTGATTAACTCTTTCCTTTTCCATATTAGGGAAGTTTTCAACTATAATCTCTTCAAATATTTTCTCAGTCCCTTTCTTTTCCTCTTTTTCTTCTGGAACCCCTATAATTCGAATGTTGGTGCATTTAATGTTGTCCCAGAGGTCTCTGAGACTGTCCTCAGTTCTTTTCATTCGTTTTTCTTTATTCTGCTCTACTGTAGTTATTTCCACTATTTTATCTTCCAGGTCACTTATCTGTTCTTCTGCCTCAGTTATTCTGCTATTGATCCCATCTAGAGTATTTTTCATTTCATTTATTGTGCTGTTCATCATTGTTTGTTTCATCTTTAGTTCTTCTACGTCCTTGTTAAATGTTTCTTGCATTTTGTCTATTCTATTTCCAAGATTTTGGATCATCTTTACTATCATTATTCTGAATTCTTTTTCAGGTAGACTGCCTATTTCCTCTTCATTTGTTAGGTCTGGTGGGTTTTTATCCTGCTCCTTCATCTGTGGTGTGTTTTTCTGTCTTCTCATTTTGCTTATCTTACTGTGTTTGGGGTCTCCTTTTTGCAGGCTGCAGGTTCGTAGTTCCCGTTGTTTTTGGTGTCTGTCCCCAGTGGCTAAGGTTGGTTCAGTGGGTTGTGTAGGCTTCCTGGTGGAGCAGACTAGTGCCTGTGTTCTGGTGGATGAGGCTGGATCTTGTCTCTCTGTTGGGCAGGTCCACATCTGGTGGTGTGTTTTGGGGTGTCTGTGGACTTATTATGATTTTAGGCAGCCTCTCTGCTAATGGGTGGGGCTGTGTTCCTGTTTTGCTAGTTGTTTGGCATAGGGTGTCCAGCACTATAGCTTGCTGGTCATTGAGTGAAGCTGGGTGCTGGCGTTTAGATGGAGATCTCTGGGAGATTTTCGCCATTTGATATTATGTGGAGTTGGGAGGTCTCTTGTTGACCAGTGTCCTGAAGTTGGCTCTCCCACCTCAGAGGCACAGCACTGACTCCTGGCTGGAGCACCAAGAGGAGCACACTGCTCAGAATAAAAGGGAGAAAAAGTAGAGAGAAAGAATTAGTAGTAATAGGAAGAAAGAAAGAAAGAAAGAAAGAAAGAAAGAAAGAAAGAAAGAAAG
>NW_020837945.1:35539506-35720097 GCF_003676395.1 Aethalodelphis obliquidens
AAGAAAGAAAGAAAGAAAGAAAGAAAGAAAGAAAGAAAGAAAGAAAGAAAGGAAGAAAGGAAGGAAGGAAGGAAGGAAGGAAGGAAGGAGAAAAGAAGGAAAGAAAGAAAGAAGGGAGGGAGGGAGGGAGGGATGGTGGGAGGAAGGAAGGAAAAAAGAAAGAAAAGAAGGAGGTAAAGTAAAATAAAATAAAGTAAAATATAATAAAGTTATTAAATTAAAAAATAATTATTAAGAAAAAATTTTTTTAAAAAAATGGACGGGTAGAAACTTAGGACAAATGGTGGAAGCAAAGCTATACAGACAAAATCTCACACAGAAGCATACACATACACACTCACAAAAAGAGGAAAAGGGGAAAAAAATCCTAAATCTTGCTCTCAAAGTCCACCTCCTCAATTTGGGATGATTCGTTGTCTATTCAGGTATTCCACAGATGCAGGGTACATCAAGTTGATTGTGGAGCTTTAATCCGCTGCTTCTGAGGCTGCTGGGAGAGATTTCCCTTTCTCTTCTTTGTTCTCACAGCTCCCAGGGGCTCAGCTTTGGATTTGGCCCCGCCTCTGTGTTTAGGTCGCCGGAGGGCGTCTGTTTTTCGCTCAGACAGGACGGAGTTAAAGAAGCCGCTGATTCGGGGGCTCTGGCTCAGTGAGGCCGGGGGGGAGGGAGGGGCACAGAGTGCGGGGCGAGCCTGCGGCGGCAGAGGCCGGCCTGACGTTGCACCAGCCTGAGGATCGCCATGGGTTCTCTCGGAGAAGTTGTCCCTGGATCCCGGGAACCTGGCAGTGGCGGGCTGCACAGTCTCCCGTAAGGGGTTGTGGATAGTGCCCTGTGCTCACACACAGGCTTCTTGGTGGCGGCAGCAGCAGCCTTATCGTCTAATGCCCGTCTCTGGGGTCTGCACTTTTAGCCACGGCTCGCGCCCGTCTCTGTAGCTCCTTTAAGCAGCGCTCTTAATCCCCTCTCCTAGCACACCAGGAAACAAAGAGAGAAGAAAAAGTCTTCTTGTCTCTTCAGCAGCTCCAGACCTTTTCCCGCGTATCTGCAACCTTTGCTATGTGATGTCACAGTTTCTCCTACTAAAGGGGCAGAACATATTTTCCTGTCCCTGGATTTGTGCTTAGCTTTGTGA
The DNA here is from genome assembly GCF_003676395.1 of Aethalodelphis obliquidens. Classification (NCBI taxonomy): domain Eukaryota; kingdom Metazoa; phylum Chordata; class Mammalia; order Artiodactyla; family Delphinidae; genus Aethalodelphis; species Aethalodelphis obliquidens. The sequence continues at coordinate 35,540,639 of NW_020837945.1, forward strand.
ATTGCTTTGGACATTTGAATAAAATGGAAATGCCATTGTGCCAGTTCCAAGTTTAGGTGTTACAAGGACTTCCATATATCTGCTTGCTTTCTTGTACTTCTACCATTATTATGAGCAGAACATGCCTGAACAGGCCTGTGCCTCGGGAAAAAGGAGACAGATATCTGAGTTAGAGCTGAAGTCTGAGGTGTAAGAGCTCAATATAAACAGCAGAGACATCCAGCCAAGCCCAGCCTAAATCAGCCATTACCCAGTAATTCCACAGAAACATAAGCTTATTGTTTGTATCCTCTTCAACCTAGCTGCGGCCATGTGTCTTGCTTTGCCATTGAAGTTTTAGGAACTGATATGCAATTTGCAAATCTCTCTGTGTCATAACAACAGAAGTTATCAGATAACAGCTTATTTTTCTGGAGAAAGAAGGCTCCATCAGTTTGGGTCTGTGAGTGCAGACAAGTTGTAGCAAAACCACCAGAGAATCAAGATAAGCATCAGGTATAAATGAGAAATAAACCATCGTTGTTCTTAGCCCATCGTGACTGGTAAGCTAAGTGTTTTATTTTTCTTTCCAAAATATTTAAAAAGCAGAATTGACAATAATAAAATAATTTGTTATAAAAATACTTGGTCTAACACAGCATTGTAAATCAACTATACTCCAATAAATTTTTAAAAAAATAAAGTATTAAAAAATAAAAATACTTGGTCAATTGAAAATGGCATAAAATAAAAATGAGTATGCAGTTTTCTCATGCTCTGATAAAGTATTTCAAATATGATCTCTTAGTTGTATATTTTGAAGGAAAAATAATAGTTTATTTTCTCTAAACAGGTAATTAGAACATTTTAAGGACATGTAAAGAGCTTTATTTTGTTCACAAAATTCTCTCAAATATTGAATTTTTATGCCTTCTTTCTTATAAAATCCAAATCCAGACATTTTCTTATAAGTTTTATGCTATTATGTCCTAAGTCTTATAACTGGAGGATAAAAATAAACCATATTATGATAAACATATGGATGTTTAAAGACAGTTATCCAGAAATAAGAAAAGAACACACACCTACATAAATCAGATTCAAAAATAAGTGCCCTGGTCCAGGAAGATCCCACATGCCTTGGAGCGGCTGGACCTGTGAGCCAAGGCCGCTGAGCCTGTGCATCCAGAGCCTGTGTTCTGCAATGGAAGAGGCCACAGCAGTGAGAGGCCCGTGTACCGCAAAAATAAGCTGCTATCTGATAAATATTTAAAATGTGTCATTTTGTTACAGCAAGCATTTTACATCCATTATCTTATTTATTATTTCAAAAATTCCTTGAGTTAAGTACAGTCATCACCAGCTTTGTCGGGGGGACCTATACCCTGGGACCTGTGCTTTTCTAGGCTCCATTCTGTCCCTCTTCTGGACAAACCCCTCTCCAAGGGGTAAGGTGTCTGAGAGCTCAGTGATATGTGGTTACCTGTAGCTCATGTTTCCCATCCTAGACTATGTTCTGAGTAAACCTCGACTCTGAAATTGTCTCTCAAAAATGCCCCATGTTCACTTTTAAGGCTTGTGTGAGCCTCTTACTGGTGTCCATTCTCCCAAGTGCTTACTATGGTGTCAGATTTGGGGTGCACATAATGATTAAGGGACAGCTGCTTGAAGCAACTTTGAATGGAGGTTGGAGCTTCTGGCTGAGGTATCCTCACATGTTTTGAAAGAAGCTACATGGTTTGAGACAGAACTAGGTGTCCAAAGGGAAGTGAGATGGGCTGAGGACCAGCTTCCCTGACCTACTACAAATGGCATAGAACACTTGAGAGCCCTCAGAATTTTAAACTGAAAGCTGACCTTGCAAGTTGTGATGAAGATGTACTGTATTTATGATGGTAGAAGGATAAAACATGTTATTTAACAGTTTTTAAATTTGACGTATTACTTTTAAATCAGACATATGGCAATTAGATCCCCATTAGTACTCCTGCCCCATTGTACAAATGAATTGACTGGGGCTTAGGTTAAGCCATTTCTTCAATTTCACATAACTAGTAAAGGACAGAATAGAAACTGTAATGAAAACTCATAGTATTTTAAAGCTCTATGTGTGGTTCATTTTAATTTCACACTTCCTGGAAATGAAATGATGAAGCAAAGCAGCTATAAGTTTTCAGAGTATGAGAAGAGTCAAAAGTTATGTAGTTTTGTCATTAAAAGTATGTATTATATATGTGTACTTGGGACCACAAATATCTTAGCCCAAACATTTTGGTCATTTATCGTTTTTATTGCAACTAATCTGATTTCTCTCAAATTTTTAGTAAAACTGTGTAAATGCTTTAACATTAGTACCTTTAACTTACAAAAGCAACATTGTATCTCCAATGCCTTATACAGTGTCAGACACAGAGTAATTATTCAAAAAATAATATCTCATCTTTCTTAAAAAGATATTAACTCCTTGAAGATATTTGTGTCTGACATAATACTTCTTTATATGAATGAATGAAAGATTAAATGTTCTTAGTACTTACTTTTATAATCTGCTCTGAAATTATTAAAATTCTGTAAGTAAAACAATAAGCCTGAACAAAGATTATAATGATTTCATTATTTTATCAAGAATTGATCATAAATTCATAAGTTTGGAGTAATTGTATCACCACCTGTGTAATGTGAGAAGAAGAAAACAAAAGTCCTAAACAGAAAAACTGTTTTCAATAAGATAAATATTTTATTTTGTTCATCTATTAAAATGAAATCTTCATCATTCCTTCATTCTACCTTTTAATATTTTTTCAATTTCAGACATATATTAACTTATGATAGTCATGATATAGTTCTCATCAAATGTGACATTTTCTTCAAATATTCCCAGTGTATTTATGAGGCTATCAAATTGTTTTCCTAAAGTTCCACAGATCAAATTCTGATTTCTGATTTTACTTAGGCTTTGTGAAATATTTAACCTGCACAAGATAGGAGTTTTGCATCTATTTTCATACCTTGAAAAGTGTATGTATTCTTAAATGTGAAGCTAAATATAATTTTATTATTCAGCATTATCATCTGATGCTTCACAATCAATTATATATACAAATGCTATTAAGCATTTTAGAGGTCATTTTATTATAATTAAAATGTAAAGGAATACCAAATTGTTATAAAATAGATGGCAGAACAGTTTTGGTTTTATACAAAATAGTTGCCCTATATTGTTTGTCAGTCACTTTTGATCATTGTCAAAAAGGTAAAACAGGTTTCCATTTCACTCAGTCTCAAAGTCTACAGTTTCAGTTATGGCAAATGAAATTTATTGTTTTTCTTATTTATTTATTTTTTTGTATATGGATCTCCTAAGTTATTTTGTGTCATCTTTCTATATACACCTAACTGTACTAAAGTTTCATTCCTTGGGATAGTATTATCACAAAAATCCTTAAAAACAGAATGGGTTTTATCAAATAATGGAAATGGAAATATTCCATCATTTAGCATTCTTTTAAGAGACTGATTTGTAGATAAAGCATATACAATCTCAGAAAAGCTCTGCACTATAAATTATATTTAGTGATTTCCTAATTTCTTTTTTATAAAACACTTTTGGAATATTACTTACATATATTATTTGAAAATTTATTAACTAAATAAGTTATGTTTACAAAGTGTTAATCTAAAAGGATTTCAAAGCTAATTCTAATATCACAGAACCATTTCCGGATACTCTCATAATAGTTTTCAATCAAGTCAAGCTAGTTGTTTTCATCTAACATGTATAATATTTGTTTTGCTATTTCTGGCTCTAGGAACATTTTAACAGTTTTCAAAGTACATTTACATCAATACAGTGTCAAATTTAAGAGATTATTATTATTGCATCTCCGTGTTGGCTAACTGGTTTAGCCAACTCTATTGGAAATTAATCTCAAATTAATGCTGCCTCTGAAACTATATACACTCCCATAGTGTCTTTGAAATGTATTTCTGACATAGCCAACTTATAGAGGATAAGTCTCTATCATCAAGAGAGCTTGATGATATATTTTAAATATGAAATGTTTTCTTTCTCTAAATAGAGCTTTTCTTGTAAACAAAAAACAAACAATGGTTACTTGTAGCTTTTCTGCCCACTGACATACAATTATATCTTTCAGCTATAGCTGCAGAATATCAAAACAACAGCATGCAGAGTGGAAAAGGGAAAAAAAGGTTTCTCACTGTTTCCTTTGAAAATAGAGAGGAGTCATGCGAAGAAAAGTGATAGGGATTGCCCACGAAGTGGATGTGTGTATAATAAAACTAAGAATAGTTAAGATATTTCTAATGGAGACATGGGTCAGTTAATTATAATAAGATCTCAGTGGGTTTGAAGCAAATCAAATAGGTCAGTGTTTCCAACCAGGAGTACAGATGGGGAACTTCTGAGGAACTGCTAAAAAATGTATGTACATAGATCCCACCACAAACCTACTGAATAAACATCTCCTAGAATCCGTGAGGAAAAGATACATGTATTATCATTAAAGAATTATATCTTGAGGAGTGTTACATTTTATGTAGTCACTGACTGTGTCTATTGACTGGGAAATAAAACACCCTATGCACATTATGAACTTGTGCTATCTAAATAACAATGTCTTAAAAATCTCACTATGATATTATAGTTGAAGCTGAGAAACCAATTTAATGTTGATATCCTATATTGTTTTATTTTTTCAGGGAATAAAATAACTTTTCTATACCTCATTTTTCGTATGTGTATGACATTGAGACTTTGGACAGAATAGTATTGTGATTTCTGAAACCACCCAAGAAACTGCACTGCATTGACATAGTAGCTTAACAAAGCTCAGCTGCAGTATTTCTCATCTCCAGAGCATAAAAGTCAGTTTGTGTAAAGCAATATTATAGCATTTAAGTCAGTGCACTGTCCCATCATTTTCAAAACTATGCCTAGACAAAAAAACTAAGACAAACTTCACTGATAATTCCTTGTTTGATGATCTCTCCCTTTGACTGTCCCAGAAGTGCATCCTGATATTTTATTAATTTCTCAGACTCATAGAAACATTGACTATGAATTGAAGGCAATCTCAAGAAATTTTCTGACCAAGACCACTGATAAAATAGCTGATATTTATTGAGTGCTTAATGGGTGCCAGGTACTCCTCCCAGCACTTTAAATGGAGAAACTTATCTAATCCTCCTAACCACCCTGTGAAATACCTTTATTATTATATCATATTGTGGAGAAGGAAACTTATTTACAAAGAGTTTAAGTTAAGGTGCCCACAGTCTTCTAGTAGTAAGAGGTAGAGCTGGCATTTGAACCCAGGCAGTCTGGCTTGAGAGCTTGTGTTCATAATCGCTATGTAATGCTGAATGTTACTATACATATTTTCCACAGGACTAGAAAAACCCAGGAAAATTAATCACTATACCTAAGGTCGTGTGATGTGAAACTGGTGTTTCCTTTCACTACACGCTTGAAGCTGTAGCACACTGCCTCTCTCATTAATCCTTTATCTCAGGCACTATATCATCCAGGATCTAGACATCCTCACTGCCACCTTGGCTGTGCTGCAGCACTAAAGATTTGTCATTTTCATTCTTGTATGCCTGACATTGAAACATACCTGTCCTGAGTTTCTAGTCCTCAGAGGCACAGCTTCTTTGCCTTCCAAAAAAAATATGACTTTGTGTATACCACTATTATTAAGAAGAGGCAGAAGAACTATTTCTTCATAAAGAAGCAAATACACACTCTAAACACAAACTGCTGGATTTTGTTAGGATGGTTGGTAAAACACACTTAGCAAGAAGATAACTCCTTCAGAGAGTCATCTCTTTATTGTTATTCATCTCTTTAGCTCGTGGTGGAGAGAACAGAGTATTTCCTAGTTCTAAGCAACTGGTAATATCTCTTGAGGCCTGGAATAGCAATGTTGTTTACAGATGAATGGTTAAGAAACCAAAGGGAAAGTGTGGAGGTATCTCGTAACTGTAGAAAAACAGGTTGAATGATGATCTCATTTCAAGGTACTTTTCATCTGGCTTTGTTTTATGAAAAACTCATGCTATTTAGTCGCTTATTTATTTTATTTTACCATTGCTGCCAACATGAATATTATATTTTAAAACATTCTTCTTGGTTTTAAATATGTTGATTTAATATAAGGTATCTAGAAAATACATTTTTTTCATTGCTGGTAATGTGGACATTTTTTTCTTTTCAGCCTTTGCTTTGTTTCAATTGAGGTTTACAACTTATTATTTATTAATAACTATTATATATATTTAATTAGCAAACTTTTTTGTGTATGTAGAGTTTAATATTTTTGTAGCCCCAAACAGAATTGTATTTTTCTTGATTCCACATGTAGAAGCTCCCTTCCTCTTCTGAGACTGGATGAATATTCACCTACATCATGTTTTAGTAATTTTTATTTAATTTCTTAACATTTATCTCATAAATCCATCCAGAATTTGTCCTGTTGTATTGTGGCCAATTGCTTTACCTGAGGTTTTTCTCCTCCACTGCACTTCAATGAGAGAAAGAAAACAACTCACAGCTTTTATCTTGTTGCTTTTTTATCCACAGATAGCTTTATTTACAGGAGAACAGTAACTGATTCTGAAGTTTAGATGCAGAAGTATTTCTAATGTATTTATTTGAGACAAAAAACAAAGACAAGTACTTTTATAGTTGAGGAGCTACTTAAATTCTTTATATTTTGAAGTAAGTGGAGGAGAGAGGAAAGTTTGAAAAAATTCTACTTTAATTAAATTCATTGACATACATGTGATTATTTAATATAATTCAACAATATATAAAGGAAATATTCATTTGGAAGCATGAAGTTTCATACTACTTACGTAAAGTCCTTCTGGCAGAAGACATGGAATTATTCCATTACAGCATATTTAATTTGGTAACTATCACCATCAAATTATCCAAATGAATCATTTTGTGATCAAATAAGCTTGCCTTCAAATAAAGCTACTCATCCACTCTTTGAAAATAAAGCCAAAATACAGATTGAATACTCCACCTACCTACCTACTATTTTCTAAGTACAAGCTATGTAAACAATAAACACCATTGTGATCTTCTGCTGAGAAAACTTTTATGTTTCTAAATGCTCTCTCTCTTACCCTTCTCCCATCCACATACACTCCCTCACGCTCCAGTCCTGGCACAGTGCCTGGTCTAGGTTCAGGAAAAATGTTTTATGTTGTTTGTCTTAAGAGGGTATTAACCAATGTTGAAGAATTGTGGTTCTATCAAAAACATTTTAAAGAAAATAGTTAATAAAAATGAGGGCCATAACGCAATGCTCCCATCCCCTAAAAATAATCTTTTAGCAATCATAACCACTTATTGTCCAAAATTATAATGTCCCAACATTTTAGGGCTGTCACATTCTTATTGACTGTTTTGATTAAAAAATGTGTTTCAATAAAAATAATTTTCTTCCGCCCAAACACATTTGGAAAGTTAAAATATTTAGGTATACCCTGAGTTAAAGAGATACACTGAATTTTAAAAGTCAGTTTTTTTCCCTTATGCGCATAAATGGTTCACAAAAATTCTTTAGTATTTCTACAAAATTGGAGGCAATTAAGACAATTATCCAGATTAATTCAGGAAAACACATTGCTTTTTTGGAAGAAAATATTTCCTTAGATTTCTGTTATCCAGCTTAACTATCTATATATAAAGTTTCCAGAAAACTGCCTACACCTTTCCTATCTTTCAATATTTATGTAGGTGTTTTATATTTAAAGGCAATTTTATTGTAGTGAAATATGACTGTGTTAAGAGAGAAAGTGTGTAAATTCACATTGCTAAGTAACAAGCTTATGCTAATATTTCACACCTCAACCGTGAAAACAAACTACGTTTACATACAATCTAACCAATTAATTTACAGTAGCATCTCTTTATAATAGAAGAGTTTTCTTTTCTCAAAATATTATTGGGACTTCCCTGGTGGCACAATAGTTAAGAATACGCCTGCCAATGCAGGGGACATGGGTTCAATCCCTGGTCCGGGAAGATCCCACATGCTGCAGAGCAACTAAGCCTGTGTACTCTACTACTGAGCCTTCGCTCTAGAGTCTGCGCGGCACAACTACTGAAGCCCACATGCTATAGAGCTCATGTGCCACAACTACTGAACCCACATGCCTGGAGCCTGTGCTCGGCAACAAGTGTCCTCCTGCACATTCTCCAGGAGTGAGTCGGCCGCCACCAGTGGTCAGTTTTTCTTTTCTCAAAATATTATTATCTAGATGATTAATTATAAGATTTTAATATTTGATCTTAATTATCGTATATACCAGTAGAATTATCTGTAATTTGGTTGTATTTTAATTTATGGAGGATCAACTTAGATAGACGTAATGAAGCTAAACCCAATGGGATGTATTTGTTAGAGCTTAAGATGAGCTTTAATTAGTGATATTGTACCCAAATAGTACCCATAATATAAATTACTGTGATCAGTCATATTATAATGTAAATATGCACATAAACTTTTACAACAGTTACTTTAGAGGCCGTTTAACTTTTCAGGTTGTAGAGAAATGTTTTTACACCTCTGTTGTTTGATGTTGTTAATGAGAGTTGAAAAACAAAAAGGAAAATGAAATTTATAAACACAGTTTATATTACAAGAAAGATCTATAATAAAATTATAATTTCTCAGATTATTACTTTGTTGTCTCTAACTTTACATTAGTTTTAGACAAAATTAAGACTTTCTACCTAAAACGTCTATAATCTCTTAGCAAATAGAAAATACTTCTTTTCAAATATGTGCTGATATGTGTTTGCTAGCTGGGAGCTCTTTATTTCTAGTTAAACTTTTTGAACTTTACATTCTCATCATAGTGTGTTTATATATATATATATATATATATAGAGAGAGAGAGAGAGAGAGAGAGAGAAATTTGTTTTCAATATAAAATTATAATTTTTACTTTTATATTTACTAATGCTAACATTTGTTTTATTTTGGTAAATATATTTTATGGATCCAGTTATTATATTAGACTCTTTTTATCAGTCTCAAACTGAGTAGACTTTAATGTCTTGATCTATACAGATGATTTTTTTTACATTGAACTTATGATTGTAACTTAATACATTTTGTATATTTTCCTGGCATTTTAATTGATAACATAGTGATTTATTTTACAGGTTAGCAGTGTTACTCTTTTTAAAATTTTAAGCTTTCACATACCTTGATGTACCATCCTTAATTTTTGCCTCTGCTTCTTAAATAATTTCTACAACTTGAAAATTGTTCAAAGCTTTTTCTTGTATTATTTATATTCAGATAAACTGTGCAACAAGTACATGGACATAATCAATTCAGAGAAAATCCATCAGGGACATGGAACATACATGTAAAACCTGGCTCAACTCTCATGTGTTACCTGGACTCATGCTTGTCCAATTTCCAGCAGTATATCCTGAGATAAAGTATGTTTGAGGAGCAAATGTATTTTATACATTAATGTTCACTAAAGGATTCTATTTAGAGTGTTGATGACAAGAAAAGTATACCAGTGACTATTTGATTGTTCCAAAAGATTTCTCCATACACAGTTTTGTTTGTCTTGTTTTTGGATGTATCTCTAATGCATTTAGCATTTCAAGAAAACACTCATACATGAATAACTCTATAGTCCATAGTTACTCATTATGAGAAAAGCTAAATATCTGGAGTTTGACAGAGGAAATCAACCATTAATAGTATACTGCTTAAGAGATATCAACTTTATTTGTTGAATTTTGATCAAACATGATCTGAAAGTGACTATATGAGGTATAATTGTGGATCAATTCTTAATAAGTGTTTTGAATCACCAGTAGTCCATGTAATCTCATTCTTAGTTCACTCTTAATTATTCTTTGGTGATAAGTCCTTATGAAAGTCCCTTCTAAATAAACAAAATCAAATTCTGTAGGGCTGTATCTGGCCACAGAACAGAAATCTGACATTTCAGTGACAATACACATTTTGTTTGAAAATAAATAATTCAAATTCCCATGGTTATGGAAATAATTGGAAGAATTAAAGTTGCTCAATCTTTGTAATCCTAAGAAGCACATCCTGATATCCATCATATTCCGACATAGCTTTTGCTTTATGAAGCAACTAATATGAGAATTGATTAGTTCTTACTGTGAGGAGGATAGATAGCATTAGGCAAAGGAAGTTGCTCTAACAAAATAATTGCATAGTTTGTTGAAAAAAAACCTGAAAGATTAATGACTTTTTTAAAGCAGTAGAACTCTACTTTTATTTATGCTGCCAATAAAAGAACCATAAATCACAATGAACAGGGGTTTTGTAAAATGAGTCCTTGTTTAAATCAAAACATTATTTTTCTTTGTTGTTTTAACAGTGCTTTAATTGTAGGAACAAAGTAACATAACTCTACTGTAGATGGTCTTTATAACTCCTCTATTTACATTCTTTATTATTATTTTTAAAAATCCAGACAAAATTGTACTTTTTTTGGTAATAATCTCACCGATTTATTGGACCAAGGAGTAGTCATTAGCTACATCCATCATCTATTTAAGTAATCCTGTGTCTCTAGAAATGTTCTTTTAAAAATACATTTTAATATACCATAATAAATTTCCATTTCAATTTTAAATATCCCTAAATGCAAAGTTCAACTTGTTACTGTTTTAATTCTTTTTTTTTAAATAAATTTATTTATTTTGTTTATTTAATTTTGGCTGCATTGGGTCTTCATTGCTGCACACAGGCCTTCTCTAGTTGCGGTGAGCAGGGGATATACTTCTTTGTGGTGCACAGGCTTCTCATTGTGGTGGCTTCTCTTGTAGCAGAGCACGGGCTCTAGGCACATGGGTTTCAGTAGTTGTGGCTCGCAGGCTCAGTAGTTGTGGCTCATGGCTCTAGAGCGCAGTCTCAGTAGCTGTGGCACATGGGCTTAATTGCTCTGGGTCATGTGGGATCTTCCCAGACCAGGGCTTGAACCCGTGTCCCCTGCATTGGCAGGCAGATTCTTAACCACTGTGCCACCAGGGAAGCCCAATTCTTTTTTTATAATAAACTATTCTCTATTTGTTTTGCTTTTGTTTTTCTTATATTATGACTTTTGGTAATTTAATTTCAAGAACTCTTATTTTGAAAAGATAAGGTGCAGTTTAAAAGTAGACACAAAATGTAGTGGCTTTTCAGAAAGTAAATTTATTGCCATTATTTATAAGAAGTCTAGACTGGGGATTCTAGATTTGAGGCTCCTCGTCTGTGGTGCCTTTCCTCCATGTGGTCACACAGGGACCCAGGCTGACAAAGTCTTGGACTTTGTTAAGTTGTGGCTGTTGAGGTCACCAGAGTTATCTCCATCTTCATCTACTGGAAAGGGGAAAGAGCATAGAGAAGATCATATAGGAGGTCCTTAGAGACCAGGTCAGAAAGCAGGAAACATCATTTCCAATTAAGGTGACTATCCCTGATCTCAAGACAGCAGTGAGCAGTGGCTTGAAGAGAGATCTTAGTTCCCTGTCCAGGAATTGAACCTGGGAAGCCTGGATGAAAACCAGGAGGAATCCTAGCCACTAGACCAGCAAGTCTTAGAGGCTTGAAGCAAAGTTTCCCTGGCTCTTGCCAGGGAAAGAATGTTTCAAGGAGGCAAAAACTCCTAAACAGGTACAAAGTTTATTATTAGAGACACAACACAACATGTGAGAGAGCACACTAAACAGTTTGTTTATTTAAAACAGAAGCAAGGCAGAGATACACACCCAGAGAGAAAGGGTGTGAGCAGAGGTGATTAAATCATTTATATAGGGCAGTTCTTCCGGATCTTTGTTTACCTTTGGACAATTATCTTGTTTCTTTTTCCACACCTGCCCTGCCCTAGGACCCTCCCCAACATGGGCGAGCAACTTTTTTTTTTCCAAGACAGATTCCAGCCCAGCAGCCTATGAGAGGCTTAGCATCACCTATTATAGGGTGGTGCCCTCTCCTTTCTGACCCCCAAGGACCCTTTTTGCACATGTGTAGTCGGGGAGGTCTCCTTGACCTCAAGAATGAAAAATCTGTGATCTCTTTATCTTTTATCTGGCCCTAACTCAGTTTCCCTGGGTCTTTCCTGATTTTAACACTAAAATTCCCATGTCCTGGAAATCCCCTTAGTTATAAACATAAATGGTTACTCATCTGATCTCCGTTTACATTCCATTGCGGAAAACTTAACCACATGGCTACACCTAAAGGCAAGAAAACTCAGACACACCTAGGTCTGTGGTTAGCAGAGGGAAAAGGATTAGAGATTTGTTGGACTGCTGGCAATGTGATCCACCAAGGACTTTGTTTTATTAATCTTTAAGCCAAAGCCTCTAGTTTACTACTTGGCTTAGAGTAGGATGTAAATAAATGTGGATGAAATAAAATTAATGGTATAACTATTTTTTTAAAAACATCTTTATTGGAGTATAATTGCTTTACAATGGTGTGATAGTTTCTGCTGTATAACAAAGTGAATCAGCTATACATAAACATATATCCCCATATTTCCTGCCTCTTGCATCTCCCTCCCACCCTCCCTATCCCACCCCTCTAGGTGGACAAAAAGCACAGAGCTGATCTCCCTGTGCTATTTGGCTGCTTCCCACTAGCTATCTATTTTACAATTGGTAGTGTATATATGTCCATGCCACTCTCTCACTTCATCCCAGCTTACCCTTCCACATGTCCTCAAGTCCACAGACATGTCTGTGTCTTTATTCCTGTCCTGCCCCTAGGTTCTTCAGAACCATTTTTTTTTTAAATTCCATATATATGTGTTAGCATATGGTATTTGTTTTTCTCTTTCTGACTTACTTCACTCTGTATGACAGACTCTTGGTCCTTCCACCTCACTACAAATAACTCAATTTCGTTTCTTTTTATGGCTGAGTAATATGCCATTGTATATATGTGCCACATCTTCTTTATCCATTCATCTGTTGATGGACACTTATGTTGCTTCCATGTCCTGGCTATTGTAAATAGAGCTGCAATGAACATTGTGGTACATGACCCTTTGAATTACGGTTTTCTCAGGGTATACGATCAGTAGTGGGATTGCTGGGTCATATGGTAGTTCTATTTTTAGTTTTTTAAGGAACCTCCATACTGTTCCCCATAGTGGCTGTATCAATTTACATTCCCACCAACAGTGCAAGAGGGTTCCCTTTGCTCCACAATGGTGCAACTATTTTATTTCTCCTTTTAACTTAAAAAAAGGCAAGTCTGAAAAGCTACATGGCTTTTTTTTAATTATTAAAGTATAGTTGATTTACAACATCATATTAGTTTTAGGTGTCCAGCACAATGGTTCTGATATATATATATATATATATATATATCCTTTTTCAGATTCTTTTCTCTTGGAGGTTATTACAAAATATAAAATAGATAGCTAGTGGGAAGAAGCAGCATAGCACAGGGAGATCAGCTCAGGGTTTTGCAATGACCTAGAGGGGTGGGAAGGAGGCTCAAGAGGGAGGAGATATGGGGATATATGTATGCATATGGCTGATTCACTTTGTAGTATGACAGACACTAACACAGCATTGTGAAGCAATTATAACCCAATAAAGATGTATTTAAAAAGAAGACAAATATAAGACTTGGTACCATAAAACTCCTAGAAGCAAACATAGACAAAATATTTTCTGACATAAATTGTACAAATGTTTTCTTAGGTCAGTCTCTCAAGGCAAAAGAAATAAAAGCAAAAATAAACAAATGGGACCCAATCCAACTTACAAGCTTTTGCACAGCAAAGAAAACCATAAACAAAATGAAAAGACAACCAACAGAATGGGAGAAAATATTTGCAAATGATGCAATTGACAAGGAGTTAATTTCCAAAATATATAAACAGTTCACAGAGCTCAATATCAAAAGAACAGACAACCCAATCAAAAAATTGTCAGAAGAAGTAAATAGACATTTCTCCAAAAAAAGACAGAGATGGCCAACAGGCACATAAAAATATTCTCAGCATCACCTAATTATTAGAGAAATACAAATCAAAACTACAATGAGGTATCACCTCACACTGGTCAGACTGATCATCATCAAAAAGTCTACAAATAATAAATGCTGGAGGAGGCATGGAGAAAAGGGAACCCTTCTACGCTGTTGATGGCAATGTAAATTTGTGCAGCCGCTATGGAGGTTCCTTTAAAAACTAAAAATAGAGCGACCATATGATCCAGCAACCCCACTCCTGGGTATATATCTGGAAAAGATTAAAACTGTAATTTGAAAAGACACGTGCACCCCAGTGTTCATAGCCACACTATTTATAATAATCAAAACACGGAAGCAGCCTAAATGTCCATCAATAGATGAACAGATATGTATATGTGTGTGTGTGTGTGTGTGTGTGTGTGTGTGTATATATATATATATATATATATAATGGAATATTACTCAGCCATAAAAAAGAATGAAACAATGCCATTTGCAGCATCATGAATGGACCTAGAGATTATCATACTAAGTGAAATAAGTCAGACAAAGACAAACATTATCTGATATCACTTACATGTGGAATCTAAAAAAATGATACAACTGAACTTATTTACAAAACAGAAATAGACCCACAGACATAGAAAACAAACTCATAGTTACCTAAGGAGAAAATGGGGGAGGAATAAATAAGGAGTTTGGGATTAACAGATACAAGCTACTATATACAAAACAGGTAACCAACAAGGTCCTGCTGTATAGCACAGGGAACTATATTCAATATCTTGTAATAACCTGTAATGAAAAAGAATCTGAAAATGATATATATATGTAACTGAATCACTTTGCTGTACATCTGAAATTAATACATTGTAACTCAACTGTACTTCAATTAAAAAAATATTGAGTATAGTTTCTTGTGCTATACAGTAGGTCCTTGTTGGTTATCTGTTTTATATATGGTAGCTTTTATCTGTTAATCTAAACCACCTAATTTATCCCTCCCCCCCTTTCCCCTTTGGTAACCATAAGTTTATTTTCTAGATACATGGCTTTTTGTACAAAGGTCTGGTAAAAAAGCCTTTTTTCAAGAAAAAATATTTATCTAATATAATTACTTGATATTATTAATGAAGTCAGCTTTCTATTCTTATGCACATTCTTAGTCTCAATCAGCTAGCCTTGTTTTTAACAAAGTAAAAAAATGTCTTTTCCTTACATGGTCTATTCAAAATTATACTTAATCACCTTCTCCTTTTGTGACTTTGAAAACTCACCTAATTTTAGCTGAATGTGTGACACATAATTGGCAGGATGCTGCAGTAAAAAGAACAAGGAGGATTTAGGTCACCTAAGTGTTATCCCTTAGCAGGTAAATGGTTTTAAGCATGTCATTTAAACTGTCTGGACTTCAATTTCATTATCCCTCAGATTGAAATATTAATGTCTTTCCAATTTATATCAAAGGGTTATGTTTAAGGTAAAATTGGACAATGTAAACAGAGCACTTATGAATGGTAAAGTGTTATGAGAACATTTGCTCTCCTGAACCATGATGTCTACTTATGGGGCTGTGTAAAGCACCATGCTTGAATTTTAAAGCTATGATGGAATGCAAGTTTCAGACTTCCCTGTTTGTTAGCATTCCCTCCTCATTGTAGATGAAAATAAATAATGAATCCTTATGTTGCTGGAGACTTTGTTATTTCCTAAGAAGAACACCTCAGAATGGAGGGAATAATCTTTTCCAATCTTGGAAAAACATTACTTTTCTGCATACTGACAGAGAAAGTTATGTTGAGATATTTTAAAATTTGCCTCCAGACATAATACATGCTTAAACAATTATAAGATGGTGACCAATTGAGAAAAAATGCTCAAAGTGATAGATTTTTCTATGCAAGATAAAATTACCTAGCCTACAGAAAAAGTGTTAAGATAAATATATATATGGATATATAATTAATGATGATAATTTAAACCAAAGAATAGATTTTAGTCAATACATAAGGTAAGCATTTTTATGTCTTAGTTCCTTTACATTTGAATTAGACAGAAGCACTTTAAGAGTTCTTTGTCCTTTGTGATAATATAAAGGAAATTGAAGAAACAGATAGCATAAGGCTATTAGGAAAGGCGGGGGAAGACTTAGAGCACTGGTTTTTAAACTATGTCTCTTGAGCAATTCAGAATGCCTCAGCTGCCAGGCAGAGAATTAAAGGGGAAACAGAGCAGACAGGCTCAAGATCTGCCCTTCTATTTCAGCCACAGCAAAGTAGCTGCTTTTTTATTTTTTAACATCTTTATTGGAGTATAATTGCTTTACAATTGTGTGTTAGTTTCTGCTGTATAACAAAGTGAATCAACTATACATATACGTATATCCCCATATCCCCTCCCTCTTGCGTCTCCCTCCCACCCTCCCTATCCCACCCCTCTAGGTGGTCACAAAGCACTAAGCTGACCTCCCTGTGCTATGCCACTGATTCCCACTAGCTATCTATTTTACATTTCATAGTGTATGTATGTCCATGCCACTCTCTCACTTCGTCCCAGCTTATCCTTCCCACTCCCCACGTCCTCAAGTCCATTCTTTACATCTGCGTCTTTATTCCTGTCCTGCCCCTAGGTTCTTCAAAACGATTATTATTATTATTTTTAGATTCCATATATATGTGTTAGCATACAGTATTTATTTTTCTCTTTCTGACTTACTTCACTCTGTATGACAGTATCTAAGTCCATCCACCTCACTACAGATAACTCCATTTCTTTTTATGGCTGAGTAATATTCCACTTTATATATGTGCCATATCTTCTTTCTCCATTCATCTGTTGATGGATACTTAGGTTGCTTCCATGTCCTGGCTATTGCAAATAGAGCTGCAATGAACATTGTGGTACATGACTCTTTTTGAATTATGGTTTGCTCAGGGTATATGCCCAGTAGTGGGATTGCTGGGTCATATGGTAGTTCTATTTGTAGTTTTTATTTTTATTTTTATTTTTTTGTGGTACGCGGACCTCTTACTGTTGTGACCTCTCCCATTGCAGAGCACAGGCTCCGGACATGCAGACTCAGTGGCCATGGCTCATGGGCCCAGCCACTCCATGGCATGTGGGATCTTCCTGGACTGGGCCACGAACCCGTGTCCCCTGCATTGGTAGGCGGACTTCAACCACTGTGTCACTAGGGAAGCCCTATTATTAGTTTTTTAAGGAACCTCCATACTGTTCTCCATAGTGGCTGTATCAATTCATATTCCCACCAACAGTGCAAGAGGGTTCACATGCACGACACACTCTCTAGCATTTATTGTTTGTAGATTTTTTGAGGATGGCCATTCTGACAGGTGTGAGGTGACACCTCACTGTAGTTTTGATTTTCATTCTCTATTGATTAGTGATGTTGAGCATTCTTTCATGTATTTGTTGGCAATCTGTATACCTTCTTTGGAGAAATGTCTATTTAGGTCTTCTGGTCATTTTTGGATTTTGGTTTTTGCTTATTTGATATTGAACTGCATGAGCTGCTTGTATATTTTGGAGATTAATCCTTTGTCAATGAATCACTTGGAAATATTTTCTCCCATTCTAAGGGTTCTCTTTTTGTATTGTTTATGGTTTCCTTTGGTGTGCAAAAGCTTTTAAGTTGCATGAGGTCCCACTTGTTTATTTTGTTTTTATTTCCATTTCTCTAGGAGGTGGGTCAAAAAGGATCTTGCAGTGATTTATGACATAGAGTGCTCTGCCTATGTTTTCCTCTAAGAGTTTGATAGTGTCTGACCTTACATTTAGGTCTTTAATCCATTTTGGGTTTATTTTTGTGTATGGTGTTAAGGAGTGTTCTAATTTCATTATTTTAAATGTAGCTGTCCAGTTTTCCCAGCACCACTTATTGCAGAGGCTGTCTTTTCGCCACTGTATATTCTTGCCTCCTTTATCAAAGATAAGGTGACCATATGTGCGTGGGTTTATCTCTGGGCTTTCTATCCTGTTCCATTGATCTATATTTCTGTTTTTTTCCAGTACCATACTGTCTTGATTACTGCAGCTTTGTAGTATAGTCTGAAGTTTGGGAGAATGATTCTTCCATCTCTGTTTTTCTTTCTCAAGATTGCTTTGGCTATTCAGGGTCTTTTGTGTTTCCATACAAATTGTGCAATTTTTTGTTCTAGTTCTGTGAAAAATGCCATTGGTAGTTTGCTAAGGATTGCATTTAATCTGTAGATTGCTTTGGGTGGTAGAGTCATTTTCACAATGTTGATTCTTCCAATAGAAGAACATCACATATCTCTCCATTTGTTTGTATCAGCCTTAATTTCTTTCATCAGTGTCTTATAGTTTTCTGCATACAGGTCTTTTGTCTCCTTAGGTAGTTTTATTCCTAGGTATTTTATTCTTTTTGTTGCAATGGTAAATGGGAGTGTTTCCTTAATTTCTCTTTCAGATTTTTCATCATCACTGTAAAGGAATGCAAGAAATTTCTGTGCATTAAATTCGTATCCTTCTAGTTTATGAAATTCATTGATTAGCTCTAGTAGTTTTCTGATAGCATCTTTAGCATTCTCTATGTACAGAATCATGTCATCTGCAAAGAGTGACAGTTTTGCTTCTTCTTTTCCGATTTGGATTGCTTTTATTTCTTTTTCGTCTCTGATTGCTGTGGCTAAAACTTCCAACATTATGTTGAATAATATTGGTGAGAGTGGGCAACCTTGTCTTCTTCATGATCTTAGTGGAAATGGTTTCAGTTTTTCACCATTGGGAATGATGCTGGCTGTGTGTTTGTCATATATGGCCTTTATTATGTTGAGGTAAGTTCCCTCTATGACTACTTTCTGGAGAGTTTTTATCGTAAATCAGTGTTGACTTTTGTCAAAAGCTTTTTCTGCATCTATTGAGATGATCACATGGTTTTTATCCTTCAGTTTGTTAATATGGTGTATCACAGTGATTTATTTGCATATATTGAAGAACCCTTGCATTCCTGGGATAAACCCCACTTGATCATGGTGTATGATCCTTTTAATGTGCTGTTGAATTCTGTTAAATAGTATTTGGTTGAGAATTTTTACATCTATGTTCATCAGTGATATTGGCCTGTAGTTTTCTTTTTTGGTTGCATCTTTCTCTGGTTTTGCTATCAGGGTGATAGTGGCCTTGTAGAGTGAGTTTTGGAGTGTTCCTCCCTCTGCTATATTTTGCAGGAGTTTGAGAAGTATAGTTGTTAACTCTGCTCTATATGTTTAATAAAATTAGCCTGTGAAGCCATCTGGTCCTGGGCTTTTTGTTGTTGGAAGAATTTTAATCACAATTTTAATTTCAGTGCCTGTGATTGGTCTATTTATATTTTCTATTTCTTCCTTGTTGTTTAGCCTCCATGTGTTTTTATTTTTTACAGGTTTTTTCCTGTAATTGATATCTAGTCTCATAGCATTGTGGTTGCAAAAGATATTTGTTATGATTTCAATTTTCTTAAATTTATCAAGGCTTTCTTTGTGAACCAAGATATGATCTCTCCTGTAGAATGTTCCATAAGCACTTGAGAAGAAAGTGTATTCTGTTGTTTTTGGATGGAATATCCTATAAATATTAATTAAGTCCATCTTGTATAATGTATCATTTAAAGCTTGTGTTTCCTTATTTATTTTCTTTTTGGATGATCTGTCTATTGGTGAAAGTGAGGTGTTGGAGTCCCCTACTATGATTGTGTTACTGTCAATTTCCCCTTTTATGGCTGTTGGCATTTGCCTTATGTATTGTGGTGGTCCTATGTTGGGTGCATAAATATTTACAATTGTTATATCTTCTTCTTGGCTTGATCCCTTGATCATTATGTAATGTCCTTCTTTGTCTCTTGTAATAGTCTTTATTTTATTTATTTATCTATTTATTTTTTCCTGTATTTATGTTTATTAAAAACTGCCACAAACAAACAAATCCTGTACAAAAAGCATCCAGGGCATCGATCACTTTAAAATCATAATCTTGAGAGACACAATTTGCTTAGGACTCCACCGTCTTCTAACTTAGCCATGTAGTCTTCCTCTGCCACGTCTTCTTCTTCTTCGTTACTTTGAAATAGTAGTCTTGAGAGATATTATCGCCTAGGACTCCCTTTTCCTCTGCCTCAGCCACGTCCTCTTCCTCATCCTTGGCCTCTTCCTGTAACAGCTTCCCTTTTCTTAGATTTCACCTTTGGTTCAACATCCATGACAAGTGTATCTAGAGGTAACCTGTCTGGCAGAATAAAATATCAAATGTTATTTCCTCGAATACTCAGTGTTTCCAGCTGTACAGGCTTTTTGTTCTTCAGGGTCATTTTCACAGCTTTAAGATGTATATTCATGGGCTTCCCTGGTGGTGCAGTGTTTGAGAGTCTGCCTGCTGATGCAGGGGACACGGTTTCGTGCCCGGGTCTGGGAAGATCCCACATGCCGCAGAGCGGCTGGGCCCATGAGCCATGGCTGCTGAGTCTGTGCCCTGCAATGGGAGAGGCCACAACAGTGAGAGGCCTGCGTACCGCAAAAAAAAAAAAAAAAAAAAAAAGATGTGTATTCATGCTGACATCTACATCTGTGATTGTTCCATGGACCTGTGTTCCATTCTTTAATTCAGTGGTTACAGTTACGTGACTCAATTTCATCAAAATTCTCACGAGCTTCATCCTAGCGGTGCCATCACCCTTTCGGTCCAATAGTACGCAAAACCCAACAACAGAGCGCCGACTGGCTATGAATATCAATAGTCTTTATTTTAAAGTCTATTTTTTTCTGATATGAGAATTGCTACTCCAGCTTTCTTTTGATTTCCATTTGCATGGAATATATTTTTCCATCCCCTCACTTTCAGTCTGTATGTGTCCATAGGTCTGAAGTGGGTCTCTTGAAGATAGCATATATATGGGTCTTGTTTTTCTGTCCATTCAGCCAGTGTATGTCTTTTGGTTGGAGTATTTAATCCATTTACATTTAAGGTAATTATCGATATGTATATGTTCCTATTAATGTTTTCTTAATTGTTTTGGGTTCGTTATTGTAGGTCTTTTCCTTGTCTTGTCGAAATGTATATGTTCCTATTAATGTTTTCTTAATTGTTTTGGGTTTGTTATTGTAGGTCTTTTCCTTGTCTTGTGTTCCTGCCTAGAGAAGTTCCTTTAGCATTTGTTGTAAAACTGGTTTTGTGGTTCTGACTTCTCTTAGCTTTTGCTTCTCTGTAAAGGTTTTAATCTCTCTATCGAATCTGAATTAATTTCTTGCTGGGTAGAGTAATCTTGGTTTGTAGGTTTTTCCCTTTCATCACTTTAAATATGACCTGTCACACCCTACTTGCTTGCAGTTTCTGCTGAAAAATCAGCTGTTAAACTGATAGGGATTCCTTGTATGTTATTTGTTGCTTTTCCCTTACTGCTTTTAATATTTTTTCTTTGTAGTTAATTTTTGAAATTTCGATCAGTATGTGTCTTCCCATGTTTCTCCTTGCATTTATCCTTTATGGGACTCTCTGTGCTTCCTGGACTTGATAGACTATTTCCTTTCCCATGTTAGGGAAGTTTTCAACTGTAGTCTCTTCACATATTTTCTCAGTCCCTTTCTTTTTCTCTTCCTCTTCTGGGACCCTTATAATTTGAATGTTTGTGTATTTAATGTTGTCCCTGAGGTCTCTGAGGCAGTCCTAAATTCTTTTCATTCTTTTTTCTTTATTATGCTCTGTTGTAGTTATTTCTGCTATTTTATCTTCCAGGTCACTTACTGTTCTTCTGCCTCAGTTATTCTGCTATTGAATCCTTCAAAGAGTTTTAATTTCATTTATATTGTGTTATTCATCATTGTTTGCTCTTTAGTTCTTCTAGGTCCTTGTTAAACGTTTCTTGTATTTTCTCCATTCTCTTTCCAAGATTTTGGATCATCTTTACAGTTATTACTCTGAATTCTTTTTCAGGTAGACTGCCTATTTCCTCTTCATTTGTTTGGTCTGGTGGGATTTTTACCTTGTTCCTTCATCTGCTGCTTATTTCTCTGTATTCTCATTTTGCTTAACTTACTGTGTTTGGGGTCTCCTTTTTCAGGCTTCAGGTTCATAGTTCCCATTGTTTTTGGTGTCTGACCCCTTTGGGCAACGTTGGTTCAGTGGGTTGTGTATGCTTCCTGGTGGAGAGTTCTGTTGCTGTGTTATGGTGAATGAGGATATATCTTGTCTTTCTCGTGGGTAGGCCCGCGTCTGGTGGTGTGTTTTGGTGTTTCTGTGAACTTATTATGATTTTAGGCAACCTCTCTGGTAATGGGTGGGGTTGTGTTCCTGTCTTGCTAGTTGCTTGGCATGGGGTGTCCAGCACTGGAGCTTTCTTGTCCTTTAGTGGAGCTGGGTCTTAGCTTTGAGACAGAGATCTCTGGGAGAGCTCTTGCTGATTGATATTACATAGGGCTAGGAGGTCTCTGGTGGGCCAGTGTACTGAAATCGGCTCTCCCATCTCAGAGGCTTAGGCCTGACCTCTGGCTGGAGCACCATAACCCTGTCAGCCACATGGCTCAGAAGAAAAGTGAGAAAAAGAAAAAAGAAATAAAGAAAAAATAAAATAAAGTTATTAAAATATTTTTTTAATTATTAAAGTAAAAAAATTAAAAAAAAGTATTAAAAAAAATAGAAAGAAAGAAGAGAGCAACCAAATCAATAAACAAATCTACCAATGATAATAAGCTCTAAATACTACCTACGATAAACATAAAATCAGAAACTATTTAGATGCAGAAAGCAAACCCCAAGTCTACAGTTGCTCCCAAAGTCCACCACCTCATTTTGGGAAGATTTGTTGTCTATTCAGGTTTACCTCAGATGCAGGGTACATGAAGTTGATTGTGGAGATTTAATCTGCTTGTCTTGAGGCTGCATGGAGAAATTTCCCTTTCTCTTCTTTGTTCACACAGCTGCTGGGGTTCAGCTTTGGATTTGGCCCCGCCTCTGCATGTAGTTCACCCTCTGGCATCTGTTCTTCACCCAGACAGGAGGAGGTTAAAGGAGTGGCTGATTAGGTGGCTCTGGTTCACTCAGGCTGGGGGGAGGGAGGGGTATGGAATTGTGGGACGAGCCTGTGGCAGCAGAGGCCAGTATGACGTTGCAACAGCCTGAGATGTGCCATGTGTTCTCCTTGGGAAGTTGTTCCTAAATCATGGGACCCTGGCTGTGACAGACTGCACAGGCTCCTGGGAGGGGAGGTGTGGATAGTGACCTATGCTTGTACAGAGGATTCTTGTTGGATGCAGCAGCAGTGTTTGCATTTCATGCCTGTCTCTGGTGCCTGCGCTGATAGTGGTGGCTCACATCTGTCTGTGAAGCTCCTTTAGGAGGTGCTCTGAATCCCCTCTCCTCATGCACCCTGAAACAATGGTCTCTTGACTCTTAGGCAGTTCCAGACTTTTTCCCAGACTCCCTCCCAGCTAGCTAGGGCACACTAGCCCTCTTCAGGCTCTGTTCACGCATCCAACCCCAGTCCTTTTCTGGGTATCTGACCTCCAAAGCCCGAGTCTCAGCTCCCAGCCCCTGCCTGCCCCAGCCGGTGTGTAGAGAAGTGTCTCAGGCTGGTGAGTGCTGGACAGCACTGATCCTCTGTGCTGGAATCTCTCCTCTTTTCCTTCTGCACCCCTGTTGTTGTGCTCTATTCTGTGGCTCGGAACCTTCCGCCGTCCCGACCACACCCTGTCTCCACCAGTGAAGGGGCTTCCTACTGTGTGCAAACTTTTCCTCCTTCACAGCTCCCTCCCAGAGGTGAGGTCCCATCTCTATTCTTTTGTCTCTGTTTTTTCTTTTGCCCTACCCAGGTACGTGAGGAGTTTCTTGCCTTTTGGGAAGTCTGAGGTCTTCTGCCAGCATTCAGTAGGTGTTCTGTAGGAGTTGTTCCACATGTACATGTATTTCTGATGTATTGTGGGGAGGAAGGTGATCTCTACATCTTACTCCTCCACCATCTTGAAGGTGCCTCCCAACAGTGTTGCTTTTATCTGATGGAGGTATCCTAAGAAGAAAGAGATTCCACTCATTAAATGAAAAGCATTGATTAAAATATATATTTTTTTAATTTTACTTATTATGAGTCTATTCTATATGTTGCAGAAATTAGACCAAGTACCAAGCAAGTATCCTAGAGAGTGGGAAAAGGCATACTGAACTGATGTAGATGATATTATGCTTTCATATTTACCTATAATAAACAAGTGTCTAGGAAATATTCTGAAGTGAAAAAAACACAATGTAAATAAAATGCCAACTGTTGGTAATAAAGGTCACAGTGTTGAATATATAATTAGTGGAAGCTGACTCAGGATAAGAGGAGAGCCCTGAAGAAATACATGAAATGAGATGATGTCCTTGTTCATACTTACCATGTGACTTACCGTGGTTACCACCACCTAGAGATGAAGCATCTGCCTGTTAAAGGTGTTAGATGGTTGGATGTATCACTGAAAAGAGTAAAAAATTAAAGAGCTAATATAGCAGGATAAATTTTTGAGTTAATAATATCAGTAATTAACATTGATAGAGTACTTCCTATGATCCAGACACCTTAAAAATGTACATTCAGTATCTCATGCATATATATCAAAATTATTATTCCCATATATCAGAAAGGAGAGTACATTTTAGAGTGTGGGTTACTTTCCAAGGTCACACAAATGGTAAGCTGTAAAGTAAGAATTTGGACCAGTTGGGCCGAAGTTCATAACTTTAATACTCTACTTCCATTTAACATGAGCAATATCAATGTATTCTTCCAAAATAAAAGTATTGTTTTTTATTTGATCTCAGACTTGACATTTAATGTTCCTTTATAGTTTTAAAAAATTAAAATGGACAAAATTTGTCTTTTTTTTTTCTTTTTTTTTTTTTACGGTGTGCGGGCCTCTCACTGCTGTGGCCTCTCCCGTTGCAGACCACAGGCTCCGGATGCGCAGGCTCAGCAGCCATGGCTCACGGGCCCAGCCATTCCGCGGCATGTGGGATCTTCCCAGACCGGGGTACAAGCCCATGTCCCCTGCATCGGAAAGCGGACTCTCAACCACTGCGCCACCAGGGAAGCCCCAAATTTGTCATTTTTGATCAATTTTTAGTTGAACATTTGAAGGCAGCCCAAGCTCAGTGTTTACTTTCAGGCAGGCCTGGTTGGAATCCCAAATCCATCTTTTACTCCATTCTTACATGTAATACAAGGACAAGAGAACCTACTACATAGGGTGAATTTAAGGGGTAGATGATGTCCTATATAAAAGTGCCTAGTTGAGGGCCTGATCTCTTTGTAATTGTTTGCTCCCTATGATTTCTATTTCATATTCACAGTGTCCTTTGTCATTTATATATATATCGATGTATATACACAAAAGGCTTATGGAAGTCATATAGAGCTATTGTTTGTTCTTATGTTCTTAAAATACTGAACAATTCAGACTAAGGTTACTTCCAATTGTCTCCTAATGGATAAGATTTTCATATCAGTTGGATGAATGCCATAGATTCTTTTTCTGTGGTCTGATACTATTTTAAAATATTAATATTTCCGTTTGCCTCAGAAATGTTCTGATTACAGACCCTTTTCCCATTTAGGAAGATGAGAGGAAAAAGTGTCCCATGCTCACTGCTCTCTGTTGTCACATCATACTTTGCAGAGAAAAATAAAAGGTAATGCTGGATTTTGACTTTCAAAAGGTCTAAACAAAAGGCAAGCTTTTGCTTCCACAGATGAGATCAGATTCTATAAGGTGAAAGCAGAGGGCAAGAATCAGACAGAATTAGATGCTGATGAAGGTCCCCTAGGAGAAGTTCTGGAAATGTTTTTCTCACTCACAGTGAGGTCAAAAAACCCAAACGAAGGAGGAAATCCTCAATTAAATTTTGGAATCCGGACAGAGGAATCCTGAGCATTGCTTATGGACTGATTGAAAGACATTACAATTTTAAATCTATATTGCAGAAAAACATTAAAAATGTACTTGTGCAATGAGATTTGTTTCCTTAACTGATAAGGGCTAAGCACATTGATAACAACTTTGGAAGCTGGATAGTGCATAACCACAGTTCACAAAATTGAAACATGTTCTTGACTGAATATTATTTCAGAGAAAATAATCACTTTTTACTTTCTTTTTAGTAAAACATATAACATTCTCAATTCTCAAATTGATGAGCCAATAATAGCATAAAGAAATGATAGCCAATTCTGTGAGTGTGTGTGTGTATATGTATACATATATTATGGATATATAATCATCTATCAGTCTAGATTAGCCACTTCAACCACTAAGACCATACCCTCAAAAATCAGAATAGCATATTTATCTTATTTTATTGATTCTATTTTTTAAAGTAACCTAACAATAGTAATAGTCAGCCTATATGTTATAACATATCTATATAGATAACATAACTATGTATATCTATATCTATCTACCAATCTCTCTATATATCTATCTTGTATATCTTATATATAGGTCCCAGACTCCATCCACTGTTTTAGGGCATCTGGAAGATTGTGTAGGAACTTTTATATTCTAGAAGACAGTCTTGCATCTTTTACACCACATTTCATTGTGTGTGTGTTTGTGTGCATGTGTGTGTTTATACACATATACACTATGTAGAAAGATAGATAGATAGATAGATAGAGACAGATATACATCACATATAAGTATATAACTGATGTGACTATCATTATAGTTAGGCAATGACAAAAACAGCCATAAAGTCTGTGTTTAAAAATATAAAAATGCTATTTAATTTAGGCAAAATTTGTTGGTATTTCTAAAGTGTCCCATTTAAACTCTTTTTTTTTATCAGATGGTTAAGATATTCATTCATCTGACAATCTAAGGAATATCTATTGCATAAAAGTGCACTGTGCTAGGCAAAGGTATATACAGAGGAAGAATATAAAATACTTTCACTCATGAGAAAAAAAATCCACAAATATAATCCATCCCACATAAAGTACTAGGAAGAAAAGCAAACTTTGTGTCAAGGACTTGGATTTTGTTTGGATGCAGACACTATCCAGCAGTGTGACACTGAGTTACTGACCTTATAGTTCACACATTCTTCACTGGAACAATGGTAAATTATTCTAGATATCATATATCTGGAAAATACTTTCTATTTGTAAAGTTCTTTAATTTTATCTATGAATGAAGGTATACAAAGTTGTCTCTGCTTAAATAATAATTTTTTAAAAAGTTTGATTATTCTCATTAAGATTGTGTTTTGCCACTAAATCAAACATCTAGATTAATAAAAAGTAAGGGCTTTCCAATTGTCCAAGTCAAATATATATTTTTAACTGAGATATAAAACATAAAAAAAAAGTTCCACTTCTATTTCATAATCTAATCAGTGATTTTAAAAGACCTAAAACAGTAGGAAAAGTAAAATTTTAAAGAGATAAGAAATATCATTGGGACTGCATATTTTTACAATTCTAACATGAGAAAAAACTTTAAACACAAACAAATCTTTGCATAATATTTATAACTCAAATAATTTAAGTATATTCATAATTTATTCCAAATTATCAGGCAGGAATATGGGATTTAAAATTAGTCCTACGTCAGTTGCTTACTAGTCAAATTAATTTGGGCAGGCCTGAATTTCCTCATCTGCTTGGGTTTTAACATATAATCTTTTGGGTTCTTAAAATTAATGACTTGTGGTATGACATATGTGGTCCATTTGAAGACCTCTCATATTAACATTTCTGAATTCCCCTCGCTCTTGTCCAGAGGCAGCCATTTTATAATTGCTGTTGCTTGTAATTGCATAAACTAGGGTACTTTTCCCAAATGGATAAATGCACACTCTTATAGTTTCAGTCAACTCATAATTTAAGCATGATTTGAAGAAGTATCATGAAGCCTGACTGTTGTTTGAATACATCTTACAAAAATTTCTGGCCTGATAAAGTATGATCTCCCAAAATTTGCAGAATAAGAGTTACAGCTTGGAAAAAAATTCCTGTTGACAATAGTGAAAAACTTTGTATGAAATCCGTATCTTGATGCACAGAGAATATCTTCTGAAGAAATATAAATTTGATTACTCTAAGTAGAAAAGTATTTGGAAGGCTAAGATTCAAAACATATTTTAGGGGTACCCTATCCAGCTTATTTGATATCTATCTATATTAATTATGTTTATTTACATCTATGTCTAAATTTATGTAAATAAAACTAAAATGGCTCTCTTGACAATAAAAAATATTATAAATACTTATAATTACATTCTAATGAAAACATTATATTGTTTTAATTATATATTTTTTCTTTTTTAGTAGTATATATAATAATGGTATATTTTACAATTGATAACATTTTTGATTTCATTAAATACAATTGAATTATTTTATAAATTAAGGCAATATATGGAAAAAGCCTAGGAATTATTTATAACAGTATTTTGCTTCAGTAACTTTCAGAAAGAAAAATAATAAGCTATATAATTTTAAGTATGAAGAGGAAGCAGGGTATTTGTGTGAACAAGGTATGTGGGGAGTAGTTGAATGTTATTACATCCAAAAAAATGATAAAATAATTTATGGGACCAAAATTTTTAAAAATTTGGCTGCACCAACAGGTAGGGAATAAATAGATGTGTTATTCATGGGAATTTCTAAATTTATTATCTCATAAATATAAAAGATATCTCATGTTTCATTCCTTATATTTATTTTTTAAATATACAGAATAATATTAGATTACCACAAGGAGATTGGAGAGATATATAACAAAAATTAAATATAACCTCAATGCTCTCATATACAGGATTATTAACTTACGAAGGACATATTAACATTTGTCATGTATTATAGGAGCTAGAGTTTTGGCAACAAACAAAATGGAAAATGTTTGTTATTATGAAGCATGTATTCTAAAAGGGTCAAAAAACAAATAAGTAAATGTAAGGTGTATATTAGACAATGATAAGAGCTCTTGTGAAAAAGAAAAAAGAGTAAGGGGAAAGATAACTCTTTGGGAGTTATTGTTTTATGGAAAAGTGCTAATGGAACATTCTCTGGGATAGATCATATCTTGGGTCACAAATCAAGCCATGGTAAATTTAAGAAAATTGAAATAGTATCAAGTGTCTAATCTTACCACAATGATATGAGATTAGATATCAATTACAGGAAAAAAAATCTGTAAAAAATACAAACACATGGATGCTAAACAATACACTATTAAATAACCAAGAGATCACTGAAGAAATCAAAGAGGAAATCAAAAAATACCTAGAAACAAATTACAATGAAAACACAATGACCCAAAACTTATGGGATGCAGCAAAAGCAGTTCTAGGAGGAAAGTTTATAGCAATACAATCCTACCTCAAGAAACAAGAAACATCTCAAATAAACAACCATACCTTAAACCTAAAGCAATTAGAGAAAGAAGAACAAAAACTCCAAACTTAGCAGAAGGAAAGAAATAATAAAGATCAGATCAGAAATAAATGAAAAAGAAATGAAGGAAACAATAGCAAAGATTAATAAAACTAAAAGCTGGTTCTTTGAGAAGATAAACAAAATTGACAAACCATTAGCCAGACTCATCAAGAAAAAAAGTGAGAAGACACAAATCAATAGAATTAGAAATGGAAAAGGAGAAGTAACAATTGATACTGCAGAAATACAAAGGATCATGAGAGATTACTGCAAGCAACTGTATTCCAATAAAATGGACAACCTGAAAGAAATGGACAAATTCTTAGAAAAGCACCACCTTCTGAGACTGGACCAGGAAGAAATAGAAAATGTAAACAGACCAATCACAAGCAGTGATATTGAAACTGTGATTAAAAATCTTCTAACAAACAAAAGCCCAGAACCAGATGGCTTCACAGGCAAATTCTATCAAACATTTAGAGAAGAGCTAACACAAAACCTTCTCAAACTCTTCCAAAATATAGCAGAGAGAGGAAAACTCCCAAACTCACTCTACGAGGCCACCATCACCCTGATACCAAAATCAGACAAAGATGCCACAAAAAAAGAAAATGACCATCCAATATCACTGATGAACATAAATGCAAAACTCCTCAACAAAATACTAGCAAACAGAATCCAACAGCACATTTAAAAGATCATACACCATGATCAAGTGGGGTTTATCCCAGGAATGCAAGGATTCTTTAATATACACAAATCAATCAATGTGATACACCATATTAACAAATTGAAGGATAAAAACATAGGATCATCTCAATAGATGCAGAAAAATGTTTTGAAAAATTTCAATATCGATTTATAATAAAAACTCTCCAGAAAGTAGACATAGAGGGAACTTACCTCAACATAATAAAGGCCATATTTGACAAACCCACAGCCAACTTCATTCTCAATGGCGAAAAACTGAAACCATTTCCACTAAGATCAGGAAGAAGACAAGGTTGCCCACTCTCACCAATATAATTCAACATAATTTTGGGAGTTTTAACCACGGCAATCAGATAGGAAAACGAAATAAAAGCAATCCAAATCAGAAAAGAAGAAGTAAAACTGTGACTGTTTGCAGATGACATGATACTATACATAGAGAATCCTAAAGATGCTACCAGAAAACTACTAGAGCTAATCAATGAATTTGGTAAAGTAGCAGGATCCAAAATTAATGCACAGAAATCTCTTGCATTCCTATACACTGATGATGAAAAATTTGAAAGAGAAATTATGGAAACACTCCCATTTACCATTGCAACACAAAGAATAAAATACCTAGGAATAAACTTACCTAAGAAGACAAAAGACCTGTATGTAGAAAACTATAAGACACTGATGAAAGAATTAAAATACAATACAAACAGATGGAGAGATATACCATGTTCTTGCAATGGAAGAATCAACATGGTGAAAATGACTATACTACCCAAAGCAATCTACAGATTCAATGCAACCCCTATCAAACTACCAATGGCATTTTTCACAGAACTAGAACAAAAAATTGTACAATGTGTGTGGAAACACAAAAGACCCCGAATAACCAAAGCAATCTTGAGAAAGAAAAATGGAGCTGGAGGAACCAGGCTCCCTCACTTCAGACTATACTATAAACCTACAGTAATCAAGACAGTATGGTACTGGCACAAAAACAGAACTATCGATCAATGGAACAGGATAGAAAGCCCAGAGAAAAACCCACACACATATGGTCACCTTATCTTTGATAAAGGAGGCAAGATAAGACAGTGGTGCTAGGAAAACTGGACAGCTACATGTAAAAGAATGAAATTAGAATCCTTCCTAACACCATGCACAAAAGTAAGCTCAAAATGGATTAAAGACCTAAATGTAAGGCCAGACACTATAAAACCCTTAGAGGAAAACAGGCAGAACACTCTATGACATAAATCATAGCAAGATCCTTTTTGACCTACCTCCTAGAGAAATGGAAATAAAAACAAAAAATAAACAAACAGGACCTAATGAAACTTAAAAGCTTTTACACAGCAAAGGAAACCATAAACAAGATGAAAAGACAACCCTCAGAATGGGAGAAATTATTTGCAAACGAAGCTACTGACAAAGGATTAATCTCCAAAATATACAAGCAGCTCATGAAGCTCAATATCAAAAAAAACAAACAACCCAACCCAAAAATGGGCAGAAGACCTAAATAAACATTTCTCCAAAGAAGATATACAGATTGCCAACAAACACATGAAAGGATGCTCAACATCACTAATCTCTGGAGAAATGCAAATCAAAACTACAATGAGGTATCAACTCACACCAGTCAGAATGGCCATCATCAAAAATTCTACAAACAGTAAATCCTGGAGAGGGTGTGGAGAAAAGGGAACCCTCTTGTACTGTTGGTGAGAATGTAAATTGATACAGCCACAATGGAGAACAGTATGTCGGTTCCTCCAACAACCTAACATAGAACTACCATATGATCCAGCCATCCCACTACTGGTCATATACCCTGAGAAAACCATAATTCAGAAAAGGTCATGTACCACAATGTTCACTGAAATTCTATTTACATTAGCCAGGACATGGTAGCAACCTAAGTGTCCATTGACAGGTGAATGGATTAGGAAGATGTGACACATTTATACAATGGAATATTATTCAGCCATATAAAGAGGTGAAGTTGAGTTATTTGTGATGAAGTGGATGGACCCCAAGACTGTCATACAGAGTGAAGTAAGTCAGAAAGAGAAAAGCAAATACCGTATGCTAACACACATATATATATATATGGAATCTAAAAAGAAAAAGAGAAAAAAAAATTGTTCTGAAGAACCTATGGGCTGGAAAGGAATAGAAGCACAGACATAGAGAAAGGACTTGAGGACACAGGGAAGGGGAATGGTAAGCTAGGATGAAGTGAGAGAGTGGCATGTACATATATGCACTACCAAATGTAAAATAGATAGCTAGTGGGAAATACCTGCATAGCACAAGATCAGTCAGTGCTTTGTGTCCACATAGAGGGGTGGATAGGGAGGGAGACGCAAAAGGGAGGAGATGTCGGGATGTATGTATATGTATAGTTGATTCACTTTGTTATAAAGCAGAAACATACATGCCATTGTAAACCAATTATACTCCAATAAAGATGTTTAAGAAAGAAGGAAAGAGGCGCTTCCCTGTTGGCGCAGTGGTTGAGAGTCCGCCTACCGATACAGGGGACACAAGATCGTGCCCCGGTCCGGGAAGATACCACATGCCGCGGAGCGGCTGGGCCCGTGAGCCATGGCCACTGGGCCTGCGCGTCCGGAGCCTGTGCTCCTCAATGGGAGAGGCCACAGCAGTCAGAGGCCCACGTACCACAAAAAAAAAAAAAAAAGGAAAAAAGAAAGAAAGGAGGGAGGGAGGGAGGAAGGAAGGAAAGAAAGAAAAGAAGGAAGAAAGAAAGAGTAAATTAAAAATAAAGAGCCTGCTGTATAAAAATAAATAAATAAAATTAAATTTAAAAAAAGAAAAAAGAAGCAGAGAGGCAACCAAGGAGCCTATGTAAGGTCAAACATCAAAGGTAGAGTTATCTTCTTTATTACAAGAAGTCAATGTAATTTCAAAGCAGGTATGAAATATTTTATTAACATAATATCCTAAAAAGTAGTAAAACATGAACGATGTATAAGTACTACAGAGTAATGAATGAAAAAAGATTTGTCACATAAAAACGTTGCTAATAAAATGTCAGGAATACTGATAGTTTGAGTTAATGAACAAAACTGCTTAGTTTTTGCATGTTTCCAACTGTTTTCCATTTTTAGCTATTCAAGACTGTCCAATTAAAAAATGTGCTGCTTATTTCTTTCTCTTTATCACCTGATATCTACATGATAATCTCTAGCATCTCTCAAATAATGAGATGTAATATAAAGGTAAATGAATACATGCATTTACAGCTATTTAAAATTTTCATAAAATTTTGCAGGTAGTTGTTAAAGAAGTTTCCAAACTAGGCCTGTGGGCTAAATCCAATAGGTCTTCTATTTTTGTAAATAAACTCATAATAAAACACAGACAGAACCATTTGTTGTGATATTGCCTGTGGCTACTTTTTGCTATAATCATGAGTTGATTACTTATGACAGAGAGCTTATGACGTGCAGAGTTTCAAATATTTACTCTTGGCCCATTACAGAAAAAGTTGGCCTATTCCTGATCTTGTTTTATTAATTTGATCTTTGCCATTAATTCACAGAAATAAAATTATGTGTAAGTATAATCACTGTGACACACAGAATATTAGAGAGCTCAAAACTTTTTAAATGTTGTGAAAATAAATGTAGGAATTTCACATTAGGATGTTTGGGGAGTTCTGCTACTAAAATATATCGTATAGTTTAAAAAAAATCAAAAACTCATATTCACACCAGAACCAAGACCCATTTTTAAATCAATACATTAACTGCTTCATAGTATTTAGCAGACTCATCCCATGTCCGGATCTAGAAAAACTGAGTGAATAACCACTAATATTATCAAAAGAATTTTTTTCCTAAGAACAAATATTCATTAAAACCAATGTTTTTGATAGTCACAGGTGTTGTCAGCTATTCTTTCTTTAATTTCGTATTCGTCTCAGTGAAACTGCTGTGCTGCTAACTATTCTTTAGAGTGATGTACCCTGGGAAATCAGAGACAAGAAAATAGTAAGCAGTAATAGTATCACTTAAAATTAAACTGGAAAAATCTATGTATCAGGTAACACAGCTTCCTCCATATCAGAATTTTCATGTCAGTTTTGCCCTAATCCTTACTCACTACCAATATTTCCCATAATTCTCTCCATCTCTCCTTCTCTCTCTTTCTTTCATCCATCCATCCATCCATCTCTCCTCCTTCTACTTCTCTTTTTGTCTCCCTCTTCTATTTCTTTGCTTCTCTATGTTTCTACCTTTTCCTTCTCTTTCTGACACCATCTCTTTCTTCACCTTCTTTCCAATCCTGGAAGTAAATGAACCAGTTTCATAGGGGGCCCAGTGTTCTAGAAATAAACGATGACTAAGGAGCAATCATGCTTCAGAGCTTCATCCTCATGATTATGACTCTAAATATGAATTAAACTCTGATCCCAGCCATTTCTCGTATATTAAGATCCCCTCAAAAAACTATAAAAATCATACAAAACATTTAAGTAAGGGAATGGAAAATGATTTACACTGAAACATACCCATAGCCTGGTCACCTCTCTAATCCCATCTACCACCAAATCATACATAGGATATCACAACCTCATCCATTAAGTTCACTCTTACCCTAACCTCTTCCTTGATTCCATAATCTGCACAGCCATAGCCTTTTACAATATTGAATCATATTGCTTAGTATTAATAGTTATAACTTTTGTATGTTTTAATTTGCAATTGTGTATTCATACTTTGATTTTATATTTATGTAGTATATAAGCTCCCTTAAGGTAGGTGTTGTGCTGCTTCTGCTCATTCCTTTATCCCTAGCACCAAGTTTAAACACCTAAATTATTTGTTTTTTTAATTAAAAAATACATTGTAAGATTTTTTAATAGGGGATTTCTCTGGTGGCACAGTGGTTAAGTATCCAATGCAGGGGACATGGGTTTGAGCCCTGGTCCGGGAAGATCCCACATGCCACGGAGCAACTAAGACCATGTGCCACAGCTACTGAGATTGCACTCTAGAGCCCATGAGCTACAACTACTGAGCCTGCATGCCAAGACTACTGAAGCCTGTGTACCTAGAGCTCTGCTCCACAACAAGCGAAGCCACTGCAATGAGAAGCCCACACACTGCAACAAAGAGTAGCCCTTGCTCGCGGCAGCTAGAGAAAGCCCATACACAACAAAGAAGACCCAACACAGCCAAAAATAAATAAATAAATAATTTTCAAAAAAGAATTTCTTTTTTTTCTTTGTTTCTTTCTTTTTTTTTTTTGCGGTACACGGGCCTCTCACTGTGTGGTCTCTCCCATTGCAGAGCACAGGCTCTGGACATGCAGGCTCAGCAGCCATGTATCACGGGCCCAGCCACTCTGTGGCATGTGGGATCTTCCCGGACCAGGGCACGGACCTGTGTCCCCTGTATCAGCAGGCAGACTCTCAACCACTGTGCCACCAGAGAAGCCCAAAAAAGAACTTTTAATGGTATAAAGAGTATTACAACATTCCACATGATTGACTATTAGTCCCTCATGGGAGTATAAGAGATGTGAAAGCACAAATGGTAAAATCTGAAAAGGACTGCTTCAGAGTTATATACATAGGGAGTGAGAGCATGAGGTATTCATCAGAGTCATTAAATAAAAGAGGTGATTGAAAAGATACCCTTTCTATTTCCTCTCATACATGGATGGCACCCAGGTTGGGATAATTCTTTTATCACCTTCTGGAAAATATTCATATATGATAAATTATCTCCCTATCCTCTACTTCAAACTGAGTGTTGCTTAAGATCATAAACCTTATTTGTTTCTGCTTTTTAAAGAAATATGAGCTTGTAGTCTTTCAATCTATTGTTCAGATAAACTTAAGCAAAGGCCACAGCAGTCATCTGGGTAGTTCTCTTTAGGTAGTTTTTCAAGCTGGAACATTCAAGTCAAATACAAATATTTTTCAATCCTGCAGTTTTTTTTTTTCTTCCTTGATTTAATTTCCTCATCATTCCACTTCACATTGCCTATGTAAATTAAGCTGTCGTGCTGTAAACCACAGTTCCCCCTTGTCTATCTCCTCAGTAACAGCTTCAAAGTACTAAAAAGCTAAAATAGCTACAAAAGAACAATTAATTTGTACAAAATCACAGAGGCACTGTAGGTATTAAAAACACTACAGTAAGGCTTTTATCAGCAAGCTAAACTGCACAGCATTAAGCTCAAAACTAATAAGACTGAATGTGCAGCACAATGATGAGGATGATAAAGGAATTTCAAGGACATGCAGAGAATTGGGGTAACATGATTTAGAAGTGATGCAGTTATTTTTTTTGTTTTGTTTTGTTTTCTTGTGTTTTGTTTTCTCAGGGTATATGCCCAGTAGTGGGATTGCTGGGTTATATGGTAGTTCCATTTTTAGTTGTTCTTTTTTACATCTTTATTGGAGTATAATTGCTTTACGATGGTGTGTTAGTTTCTGCTTTATAACAAAGTGAATCCGTTATACATATACATATGTTCCCATATCTCTTCCCTCTTGCGTCTCCCTCCCTCCCACCTTCCCTATCCCACCCCTCCAGGTGGTCACAAAGCACCGAGCTGATCTCCCTGTGCTATGCGGCTGCTTCCCACTAGCTATCTATTTTACATTTGGTAGTGTATATGTGTCCATGCCACTCTCTCGCTTTGTCACAGCTTACCCTTCCCCCTCCCCATATCCTCAAGTCCATTCTCTAGTAGGTCTGTGTCTTTATTCCTGTCTTACCCCTAGGTTCTTCATGACATTTTTTTTTCTTAAATTCCATATATTTGTGTTAGCATACGGTATTTGTCTTTCTCTTTCTGACTTACTTCACTCTGTATGACAGACTCTAGGTCTATCCACCTCATTACAAATAGCTCAATTTCGTTTCTTTTTATGGCTGACTAATATTCCATTGTATATATGTTCCACATCTCCTTTATCCATTCATCTGATGATGGGCACTTAGGTTGTTTCCATCTCCTGACTATTGTAAATAGAGATGCAATGAACATTTTGGTACATCACTTTTTTTGAATTATAGTTTTCTCAGGGTATATGCCCAGTAGTGGGATTGCTGGGTCATATGGTAGTTCTATTTGTAGTTTTTTAAGGAACCACCATACTGTTCTCCATAGTGGCTGTACCAATTCACATTCCCCTTTTCTCCACACCCTCTCCAGCATTTATTGTTTGTAGATTTTTTGATGATGGCCATTCTGACTGGTGTGAGATGATATCTCATTGTAGTTTTGATTTGCATTTCTCTAATGATTAATGATGTTGAGCATGCAGTTATTTCAAATAAACATCTACAAAAGTACATATGAAAAATGCTGATCTGTTGGGAAAGGCAAGTTTAGACCAGTAAGGAAATTTATTTACATCTATTTTTGGAGAAACTTACATTTTTATGGAAATTACTGTTGGAGATTCTGATAATGCACACTGAGATCACTCAATATATACTTGTTGATTGGCAATTGGCTGACAGTTTGATATTTAAAAACTTATCTCTGAACTGTAAAAAAAACCCCAAAAACGATGGCTTATTATATATAAAACTACCTAAAAGGATAACATTAAAACATAATCAAGAGTGCCACCACCTCCTGTGTTGAAATAGAAATAGAAACAATTACTTTAATCATCAATTGTTTAATGGCTGCTCTCAGCTCAAATCTGTGTTAGGTGCTATGGGCTGGAAAGGAAGTTAAGCTACTAATTTCTGAATAAATGCATTAAATGCTTCCAGAACTAGATAGAGAAGAATGAATTTCTAATTGTGATGTAAATACAGCGGATGCAACCAGGACTTAAAGGGAGGGACAGTTTTGTGTTATAGAAACTATGGGAATATCTGCCTTTGTTCCTTTGTTCCTTTGCCACCTGGTAAATCTAGGTTTAAATTCCAAGCACTCCACTAACATACTGTGAGATTTCCTGTGAACTAGTCTTTCTCTTTGAGATTAAGCTTTCTCAACTGGAAAATGGGGAGAATAAAACAGAACTCACAGAGCTGTTATAAAGAAGAAATAAGAAAAATGCTTTAACGTGTAGCACATAGTAGGATTTCAAAAATATATGCTCAGTTTATCTTGAATAAAGTTTTTCCCATAACAGCAAGTATATGCCTACTATGATTACTATAGTTCATAGGATGAAATATATTAGAAATAGAGGTTTTATTTTTTGTTTCAAATAAGGAATCATTTGGTCTAATGTCTTTAACTTACAAATGCAAACATTGAGATTCAACAGCAGACCTCTGAGATTCCTTTCGAAAATGTACACTGTGTTCAGAGTGCCCTATAAAGAACCAACAAATGTTGCAATGCTTTTTGGAATATTAGGTCCTAGTCACCATCGAAACATAAGAGAATATTACCAGCCTGTTATTTCAGTCTCTCCTTCTTATTCCAATGTCATACTTCAAGAAAATCTGACTTATTACCTAGATTTGCATGCTTTCATTATAATGTGGCCACATGTCAAATATCCATCTGCATATAATGTAATGTATAACAATATAAATAATAGGCTCCCAAGTTTATGTAGACTGACTTGTGTGAAACACAGTGTGGAATTATGAAGAGTGATTTCTTTAGCAGTAGTTCCTCAATATCAGAAAAGAATATTAACAAAGTGTAAGATATCCATACCCAGAGCTTGTAGAAAAACCTGCTGCTTATTGTTTGCAATAACTATATTGTGCTAATTCAATATATATCATAAAAAATTTCAGTGGCGCTCTTCATTGACAAATTTTGATGTGCAATTAGTAAATATTACCAAGCAAATGGAAAAATTAATATAACAGTGGCCTTCACTTTCAGACATTATTCTAGATATATAATTTAAGTTTTACTTTAAAAACTTTTCAAACCTGCAAAAAGGTGGGAAAAACGTATAAGTATACCTTCACTCACAGTCACACATTTTTTCCCTTGCTCTCTTTATTTCTCTCTTATTTTTTGCTGAATCATTTCAAACCATTTGCAAACATCTTAAGACTTCACTCTTAAATACTTTAGCATTTAAATTATATACTACTCAAGGGGGGAAGTGGGGAGAGGGATAAATTGGGAGATTTGGATTGACATATACACTACTACATATAAAATAGGTAACTAATAAGAACCTGCCGTATAGCACAGGGGACTCTACTCAATACTCTGTAATGACCTATGTGAGAAAAGAATTTAAAAAAGAATGGATATATGTATAACTGATTCACTTTGCTGTACAGCAGAAACTAAACATTGTGAAGTTAACTATACTCCAATAAAATTAATTTAAAAATTATATGCTATTTTATAAACAGGCCCAGAAAATTTATCATTGATTCAATATTATCTAATAAAGAAACCATAGTCAAAATATCTGTTGGAGCTGGTTTTAAATCCACATAGAAAATTTTGCTCTTGTACTTAAGTTTCTCCAAACTTATCAATATCATAGATATATTATATTTGTATTCTTGAAATGCAAAATATTAACATTATGCATTGTAAGCTTGTTTAAAACTTCAGTTATTATAGCTTATTATGATATTTTCTAAAATGAGAGTTTATGAAGAGAAGTGAATCTTGAACTGAAAATATTATTTTATAACTCTAGGAAGAAGTACCAAAATTTATGATGCCAGAGTGAGTAAACCAGGATAGTATGTTACATAGGCATATATGTCTTTGTAGATATCATTAAATAACTTTGAAATAAAAATGTGAAATTTGTGCTATGAATGTAAAGGAAAAGTCTCTTGTTTTCCCATACAGGTATTTTAATAAATAACAGTACCCAAAAGCAACTCTTATATTTTCTTTTTCATGCTGCAAAGATGAAATATGTGCATAAGAGTGACTCTTAAAAAGTTTAGGTAATATTGAAAGTATCATTACAGGATTAAAAATACACAAAATAGATTCCTTTTGTAGATAGCTTGAGTTCTGATGGTAGAGCAGAACGCTAGGCATCAGGGGACTATTTGGAGCACTAATACTTTAGGTATAAATTGTATACCTTTCACCAACTAAGTATGTTAGAGACTTTTACTGTAATATAATACAATATTAAACATCGAACTGTATTAAAGATTTTTTCAATTAACAGAAAATTTGATAACACATTTACTAGAATTTTTAAACTCATGTATTCTATCAATAAATATTGAGTGTCTTCTTTGTCCATGAAGCTGCATGATGGAGAGAGTACAAATATAAGTTAGAAATGTTACCTGTTCACAGACACAAAAATCTCATAAAAGAGACAAAAAACACAAAGGTCAAAATGCATTAAATAGCTAGGACAGAATCTATGCTGGAATAATGTCTTCATTACCGTTGGGAGCAAATGTTTTCAGTTCGTCAGTGTCACAGTCATAGTACAGAAAACAGAAATGGATTACATATTTAATATCAAAACATCACGATGGGGGCTTCCCTGGTGGCGCAGTCGTTGAGAATCTGCCTGCCGATTCAGGGGACACGGGTTCGAGCCCTGGTCTGGGAAGATCCCACATGTCGTGGAGCAACTAGGCCCGTGAGCCACAACTATTGAGCCTGCGCTTCTGGAGCCCGTGCTCCGCAACAAGAGAGGTCACGATAGTGAGAGGCCCGCACACCACAATGAAGAGTGGCCCTCACTTGCTGCAAGTGGAGAAAGCCCTCACACAGAAACGAAGACCCAACACAGCTAAAAATAAATAAATAAATAAATAAAAATTAAAAATGAGTATCTGCTTATAAAAAAAAAAAAATTCATGATGCAAAGAATGTCCTAAAAGTGCTAATTTCACAACAGTCTTCACTTTTCAGATTTAATGTATAATTTCCCACTATATAATGAATTGCAAATACAGTAAAATTGATTTTCTTATCAATGGACAGACATTTAAATCATGGGTATCATGTATTAATTTAATAGTTACTAAACTCTACTATGTTTTAGGTATTTTCTACATGTTGTGGGTAGTGGGGGAGACCTTACTCATTGCACCTGCTTCAAGTAAAAACCCACACATGTCAAGCCTTGATGTGATGGGGATGATGAAGAAGGGTGGTTCTGAGTCTGAGCAAGGTGTTAAGGTGGAACATAGAGATTTTTCTTTTTGTAAATGGACTTAAAGAATTACTTACAAAAGTATAAAGATTGAAATTGATCCTGTATTCTATCTTCCCTGAAAATTCAGAAGTTTAATAATTTGTGGAAAACAAAGAGGGGACTCCATAAATTCTGATGCTGCGGGAGGGCTAGGTCATTAAAAACTGTTCAGTTTGTCAAATGAATTTTAAAAACCACTGTTATACTGATAATCAAAGCTATGTATTAGTTATATTTGATTCTTCTGTGGCTCTCCTACAATAGCCTGATGATATTAATTTAGTATAAATTGATTTAAAATGGCATAATGAGTCTTTTCATATCAATGTTTTGGTTTGATGCATTACAAAAGGTGAAGGAAAATTGCATGCTTCTAATGCTTCCAATAGTTGCAGGCCAAAAAATACCAAAAAAGATTGGGGTGGAGGGAAACAAACATAATGGAGCAGCTATAGAAAATAGTGAACAAAACATGGGAGAAAATAAACAGTAACCACGCTTTTGAAGCTTCTCAACACAAAATACAAAGATATGAATGGAGGAACATTGTCTCCTTTTTTCCCAGTCATGTGCTGTCATTCCTCCTGGTCTGTTCTCATAGACCATTTACTGGCAGTAATCCTGCGCTACATAAAGCCAGCCGTACTGAGCGTAGCAGAAGGCAAAAAAGAGCAGTGGGAGTAATAATAGCACTTCCCCACTGAACCAAGTAAGGGAACAGTAGTGCAATAGGATAGCATGCCTTTCTGTCTAAGGTAAAATGAGTTTGACAAGAGGGGAGCAAAGGTGGGTTGAATACATTTCTTGGATGGCATAAGCAGAGTTCCTTATTCTGATTACTAGACAATCCCAGAGGAAAATCTAGGTGTTCCTGAGTGTCTTTTTCATGAAACAATTTTTTTTTTCCTGCTACACATTCATTTTCCAGCTGGTAAGTAAACCAAGGGTACTTTCTTACAGAAACACTTTGAAATGAGTGATGATGTTACAGACAACTTAGTGGACACATTAAATAACAAAAAGATACTGGTGATAATCACGCTGCTCTGGGTCTTAGCATGAGAGTGTTAATCTCTTAGGGCTTGATTGCAATTAAAATTTTTAATTAAAAATTAAAAGAGCTCACACCCATACATTTCTGTGTTATGTCACTGATCCTCACACAAGGCTAAAGAAATGTACATGGATAAGGTGGAAACCAGGTTTTAGAAAGAAAGCCACAGAAGGAAGTAAAATTTTTGAAGAGAAGAAAGAATTTTGTGTGAAAATAGAACAAAACATTATTTCTTAAATAGGAAAACAATTTCATACCATGAAAGTGTTCATGTTATTATTATCCCTCTATTTTTGTGTTACTTTTTACTTCCACACATACAGAGAGAATAAAAACAATTTTAAAAAACCTTTTAGTAATTCAGATGTTGGGTTCAGATCTCAGCTACACCATTTATTAGCAACTTAGTCAATTACATATTTTCTGATCATTAGCTTACTCTTCTCTAAACCTGGGAAAATAACATAATAGTACTTACCATATATTAAGAACCTAGCATGGTACTTGGCATACTAGGGTTCAGTATATTTTGGTTTCCTTTCTTCCAAATTGTTAAAAATTATTCCCTGAATAAATTTTATTGGAAAACTAATATGAAGATAGATAATAAAGAAGACAAATTCAAATACATGTACGGAGGCTCTAGTATAGAGAAAAAATTAATGTACACACAAATTTTATTTATTTTTTAAATTTTTTTAATCAATAGTGATGTTCTTTTATTTTTAACAACTTTATTGGAGTATAATTGCTTTACAATGGTCACAATTTTAATGCAAAATAAGCATTACAAGATTAAACACTAAATTTATGGTTCGATAGTAAGGAAGAAGTAGAATGCAAAAATTATTAAAATAAGACAATGCAATATGTAGTTACCTGGTAAATAGTGACATAATTATGTATAAGGAGGTCAAAGAAAATGGAGGATAATGGTAACT
This sequence comes from Aethalodelphis obliquidens, assembly GCF_003676395.1. Lineage (NCBI taxonomy): Eukaryota > Metazoa > Chordata > Mammalia > Artiodactyla > Delphinidae > Aethalodelphis > Aethalodelphis obliquidens. The sequence goes on from NW_020837945.1 coordinate 35,583,873, forward strand.
GTGCTGTTCAGGAAATACTTCATGGAGGTGGTGAGTCTTAAACTTGAAGAAGTGCAGGGTGTGCATAAAGATATTGAGGAGAAGAAATTCACTTTATGAGTAAGAGTGAGGTCACAGCATGTCTGCCAATAATGAAAACTAACACACCAAGGTGCATCAGCAATGTGGCAGAGTCAGGAGTAGTTTCACTAGTTCTCTATTCACAAATTATATGACCACTGATAATTTCAGAGCAAATAATAAAAATGTATACATGGAAAGATATTGTATCCCTATTTCCTTCACATTATTGTTTTGATTTTTATAAAATCTAATTACAAGTTTTCTCTATAAACTTCCCTAAATATTAATTTTCTTGCCTAAACTCTATCTAATCCTGAAATGTGGTAGCTCCATGTTAAATTGAATAACATTATCAAGGTGTAGCTTCAGAAAGACTCGCCCATAGAGAGGAGCAAACTGATTCTTATTTTCTATATTTTTAAAATTTCCATTATATTTTGTGTATTTTATAAAATTGTAAATTAGAGAGGAGTATTATAAACCCTCATCACTCACACTTTCACAGTTACCATTATTTTAAAAATCTTCAATTGTCCCAATTATTATTATTATTTTGATGTTTGGGTCCTAAAACAAATACTAGGTATGATTTTATTTTGCCCATGCATATTGCAACATTTACCTCCAACAAACAGATTTTGTAAAAACGGTATCAACAAAGCTATTTCACTGAATGAGTTAATATTTACTCAACTCTAACTAAGGCCTTGTTTCTATTCAAATTTCTGTATTACTTTTATATGTAAAAACTTATTTTGCACTAGATTTTTGAATCAAGAGCTAAATGAGTTTGTGTTTGCTTGACATATTATTTTCTTTTCAGTTTATTGAGGTATAATTGGCAAATAAAATTGTAAGATATTTAAACATATATCATGGAAATTATACACATATACATGTGGCAGTGTCCCCTGCCTATTGAGTTAATTACCACATCCATCATCTCACATATTAACTTTCTTTTCTTTTTGGTGAGAACATTTAAATTCTACTCTCAGCAAAGTTCACTTACACAATACAGTGTTATCAACTATAGTAACCATGTTATATTAGATCCTCAGAAATTACCCATCTTATAAGTGAAAGTTTGAAACTTTTTACCAACCTATTCCTATTCCCCATCCCTCTACTACCTGGTGACTACTTTTCTACTCTCTGTTTCTATGAGTTCATCATTTAAATTTTTTTTTTTAATTCCATATATAAGTGATACCATGCACTATTTGTTTTTTTCTGTCTGGCTTATTTTACTTAGCATAATGCATTCTGGGTTCATAATTTTTTCCACAAGTGACAAAATTCCTTTTTTTTTTTAACATCTTTATTGGAGTATAATTGCTTTACATAGTTGTGTTGGTTTCTTCTGCATAACAAAGTGAATCAGCTATACGTATACATATAGTCCCACATCCACTTCCTTTTGTGTCTCCCTCCCACCCTTCCTATCCCACCCCTCTAGGTGGTCACAAAGCACTGAGCTGACCTCCCTGTGCTATGCAGCTGCTTCCCACTAACTATCTATTTTACATTTAGTAGTATATATATGTCCATGCCACTCTCTCACTTCGTCCAGCTTACCTTTCACCTTCCCCACGTCCTAGGTCCATTCTCTATGTCTGCATCTCTATTTCTGTCCAGCCCCTACATTCTTCAGAACCATTTTTAAAAACTTTTTAAGATTCCATATATATATGTTAGCATACGGTATTTGTTTTTCTCTTTCTGACTTAATTTCACTCTGTATGACAGTCTCTAAGTCCATCCATCTCACTACAAATAACTCAATTTCATTTCTTTTTATGGCTGAGTAATATTCCATTGGAAATATGTGCCACATCTTCTTTATTCATTCATCTGTCGATGGACACTTCAGTTGCTTCCATGTCTCGCTATTGTAAGTAGTGCTACAATGAACATTGTGGTACATGACTCTTTTCAAATTATGGTTTTCTCAGGGTGTATGCCCTGTAGTGGGATTGCTGGGTCATATGGCAGTTCTATTTTTAGTTTTTTAAGGAACCTCCATACTGTTCTCCATAGTGGCTGCATCAATTTACATTTCCACCAACAGTGCAAAAGGGGTCCCTTTTCTTCACACCCTCTCCAGAATTTATTGTTTGTAGATTTTTGATGATGGTCATTCTAACTGACACCTCACGGTAGTTTTGATTTGCATTTCTCCAAGGATTAGTGATGTTAAGCATCCTTTCATGTGTTTGTTGGCAATCTGTATATCTTCTTTGGAGAAATGTCTATTTAGGTCTTCTGCCCATTTTTGAGTTGGGTTGTTTGTTTATTTGATATTGAGCTGCATGAGTTGCTTGTATATTTTGGAGATTAATCCTTTGTCACTTGCTTCATTTGTAAATATTTTCTCCCATTCTAAAGGATCTCTTTTTGTCTTGTTTATGGTTTCCTTTGTTATGCAAAAGCTTTTAAGTTTCATTAGGTCCCATTTGTTTATTTTAGTTTTTATTTCCATTTCTCTAGGAGGTGGGTCAAAAGGTATCTTGCTGTGACTTATGTCATAGGGTGTTCTGCCTATGTTTTCCTCTAAGAATTTTATAATAGCTGACCTTGAATTTAGGTCTTTAAGCCATTTTGAGTTTATTTTTGTGTTTGGTGTTAGGGAGTGTTCTAATTCCATTCTTTTAGATGTAGCTGTCCAGTTTTACCAGCACCACTTATTGAAGACACTGTCTTGTTTCCATTGTATATTCTTGCCTCCTTTATCAAAGATAAGGTGACCATATGTGCATGGGTTTACCTCTGGGCTTTCTATCCTGTTCCATTGACCTATATTTCTGTTTTTTTTCCAGAACCATACTATCTTTTTTTTTTTTTTTACATCTTTATTGGAGTATAATTGCTTTACAATGGTGTGTTAGTTTCTGCTTTATAACAAAGTGAATCAGTTATACATATACATATGTTCCCATATCTCTTCCCTCTTGCGTCTCTTTCCCTCCCACCCTCCCTATCCCACCCCTCCAGGTGATCACAAAGCACCGAGCTGATCTCCCTGTGCTATGCGGCTGCTTCCCACTAGCTATCTACCTTACGTTTGGTAGTGTATATATGTCCATGCCTCTCTCTCGCTTTGTCACAGCTTACCCTTCCCCCTCCCCATATCCTCAAGTCCATTCTCTAGTAGGTCTGTGTCTTTCTTGATTACTGTAGCTTTGTAGTATAGTCTGAACTCAGGGACCCTGATTCCTCCAGTTTGTTTTTCTCTCTCAAGATTGCCTTGGCTCTTTGGGGTATTTTTTTGTTCCCATACACATTGTGCGATTTTTTGTTCTAGTTCTGTGAAAAATGCCATTGGTAGTTTGTTAGGGATTGCACTGCATCTGTAGATTGCTTTGGGTAGTATAGTCATTTTCACCATGTTGATTCTTCCAATCCAAGAACGTGGTATATCTCTCCATCTGTTTGTATCATCTTTAATTTCTTTCACCAGTGTGTTATAGTTTTCTGCATACAGATCTTTTGTCTCCTTAGGTAGGTTTATTCTTAAGTATTTCATTCTTTTTGTTGCAATGGTAAATGAGAGTGTTTCCTTAATTCCTCTTTCCAATTTTTCATCATTAGGGTATAAGAATGAAAGAGATTTCTGTGCATTAATTTTCTATCCTGCTACTTTACCCAATTCATTCATTAGCTCTAATAGTTTTCTGGTAGCATTGTTGGATTCTCTATGTATATTATCATGTCATTTGCAAAGAGTGGCATTTTAACTTCTTCAACTTTCTGATTTGGATTCCATTTACTTCTTTTTAATCTCAGATGTGGTTAAAACTTCCAAAATTATTTTGAACAATAGTGGTGATAGTGGACAACCTTGTCTTGTTCCTGATCTTAGTGGAAATGGTTTCAGTTTTTCACCATTGGGAATTATGTTGACTGTGGGTTTCTCATATATGACCTTTATTATGTTGAAGTAAGTCCTCTCTCTACCTACTTTCTGGAGAGTTTTTATCATAAATGGGTGTAGAATTTTGTCAAAAGCTTTTTCTGCATCTATTGAGATTATCATATGGTTTGTATCCTTCCATTTGTTAATATGGAATATCACATTGATTGATTTGAATATATTGAAGAATCCTTGCATTCCTGGGATAAACTCCACTTGACCATGGTGTATGATCCTTTTAATGTGTTGTTGTATTCTGTTTGCTTGTATTTTGTTGAGGATTTTTGCATATACGTTCATCAGTGATATTGGCATGTGGTTTTCTTTTTTTTGACATCTTTCTCTGGTTTTGGTATCAGGGTGATGGTGGCCTCATTGAATGAGTTTGTGAGGTTCCTCCCTCTATTATATTTTGGAAGAGTTTGGGAAGGATAGGCTTTAGCTCTTCTATAAATGTTTGGTAGAATTTGCCTGTGAAGCCCTCTGGTCTGGGGCTTTTGTTTGTTGCAAGATTTTTAATCATGGTTTCAATTTCAGTGCTTGTGATTGGTCTTTTTATATTTTCTATTTCTTCCTGGTTCAGTCTTGGAAGGTGGTGCTTTTCTAAAAATTTTTGCATTTTTTCTAAGTTGTTCATTTTATTGGCATACAGTTGCTTATAGTAATCTCTCACGATCCTTTGTATTTCTGCACTATCAGTTGTTACTTCTCCTTTTTTATTTCTAAATTTATTGATTTGAGTCTTCTCCCTTCTTTGCTTGTTGAGTTTGGCTAATTGTTTATCAATTTTGTTTATCTTCTCAAAGAACCAGCTTTTAGTTTTTTTGATCTATGCTATTGTTTTCTTCATTTCTTTTTCATTTATTTCTGATCTGATCTCTATGATTTCTTTCCTTCTGCTAACTTTGGGGATTTTTTGTTCTTCTTTATCTAATTGCTTTAGCTGTAAGGTTAGGTTGTTTATTCGAGATGTTTCCTGTTTCTTAAGGTAGGATTGTATTGCTATTAACTTCCCTCTTAGTACTGCTTTTGCTGCATCCCATAGGTTTGGGGTCATCATGTTTTCATTGTCATTCGTTTCTAGGTATTTTATGATGTCCTCTTTGATTTCCTCAGTGATCCCTTGGTTATTCAGTAGCATATTGTTTAGCCTCCATGTGTTTGTATTTTTTATAGTTTTATTTCTGTAATTGATATCTAGTCTCATAGTGTTGTGGTCAGAAAAGATACATGATATGATTTCAACTTTCTGAAACTTACCAAGGCTTGATTTGTGACCCAAGATATGATCTATCCTGGAGAATGTTCCATGAGCACTTGAGAAAAATGTGTATTCTGTTGTTTTTGGATGGAATGTCCTATAAATATCAATTAAGTCCATGTTGTTTAATGTGTGATTTAAAGCTTGTGTTTCCTTATTTCTTTTCATTTTGGATGATCTGTCCATTGGTGAAAGTAGGGTGTTAAAGTCCCCTACTATGTTTGTGTTATTGTCGATTTCCCCCTTTATGGCTGTTAGCATTTGCCTTATGTATTGAGGTGCTCCTATGTTGGGTGCATAAATATTTACAATTGTTATATCTTCTTCTTAGATTGATCCCTTGATCATCATGTAGTGCCTTTCTTTGTCTCTTGTAATAGTCTTTATTTTAAAATCTATTTTGTCTGATATGAGAATTTCTACTCCAGCTTTTTTTGATATCCATTTGCATGGAATATCTTTTTCCATCCCCTCACTTTCAGAATGTATGTGTCTCTAGGTCTGAAGTGGGTCTCTTGTAAACAGCATTTATATTCATCTTGGTTTTGTATCCATTCAGTCAGTCTATGTCTTTTGGTTGGAGCATTTAATCCATTTACATTTAAGGTAATTATCAATATGTATGTTCCTATTAACGTTTTCTTAATTGTTTGGGGTTTGTTATTGTATGCTTTTCCTTGTCTTGTGTTTCCTGCCTAGAGAAGTTCCTTTAGCATTTGTTGTAAAGCTGGTTTGGTGGTGCTGAATTCCTTAGCTTCTGCTTGTTTGTAAAGTTTTTAATTTCTCCATCAAATCTGAATGAGATCCTTGCAGGGTAGAGTAATATTGGTTGTAGGTTATTCCCTTTCATCACTTTAAATATGTCCTGTCACTCCCTTCTGGCTTGCAGAGTTTCTGCTGAAAGATCATCTGTTAAGCTGATGGGGATTCCCTTGTATGTTATTTGTTGTTTTTCCCTTGCTGCTTTTAATATTTTTCTTTGTATTTAATTTTTGATAGTTTAATTAATGTGTGTCATGTCATGTTTCTCCTTGGATTTATAATGTATTTGACTCTCTGTGCTTCCTGGACTTGATTGACTATTTCCTTTCCCATATTAATGAAGTTTTCAACTATAATCTTTTCAAATATTTTCTCAGTCCCTTTCTTTTTCTCTTCTTCTTCTGTGACCCCTATAATTTGAATGTTGGTGTGTTTAATGTATTCCCAGAGGTCTCTGAGACTGTCCTCAATTCTTTCATTCTTTTTTCTTTATTCTGCTCTGCAGTAGTTATTTCCACTATTTTATCTTCCAGGTCACTTATCCATTCTTCTGCCTCAGGTATTCTGCTATTGATTCCTTCTAGAGAATTTTTAATATTTTTTTTTATTGTGTTGTTCATCATTGTTTGTTTGCTCTTTAGTTCTTCTAGGTCCTTTTTAAATATTTTTTTTGTATTTTCTCCATTCTATTTCCAAGATTTTGGATCATCTTTACTACCATTATTCTGAATTCTTTTTCAGGTAGACTGCCTATTTCCCCTTCATTTGTTTGGTCTGGTGGGTTTTTACCTTGCTCCTTCATCTGCTGTGTATTTCTCTGTCTTCTCATTTTGCTTAACTTACTGTGTTTGGGGTCTCCTTTTTGCAGACTGCAGGTTTGTAGTTCCCATTGTTTTTGGTGTCTGCCACCAGTGAGTAATTTTGGTTCAGTGGGTTGTGTAGGCTTCCTGGTGGAGGGGACTGGTACCTGTGTTCTGGTGGATGAGGCTGGATCTTATCTTTCTGGTGGGCAGGACCATGTCCGGTGGTGTGTTTTGGGGTGTCTGTGACCTTATTATTATTTTAGGCAGTATCTTTGCTAATGGGTGCAGTTGTGTTCCTGTCTTGCTAGTTGTTTGGCATGGCGTGTCCAGCATTGGAGATTGCTCATCATTGAGTGTAGCTGGGTCTTAGCGTTGAGATGGAGATCTCTGGGAGAGCTCTTGCTGATTGATATTATGTGGCACCAGAATGGCTCTGGTGATCCAATGTCCTGAATTTGGCTGTCCCACCTCAGAGCCTTAGGCCTGGCACACAGTCAGAGTACTAAGACCCTGTCAGCTACATGGCTCAGAAGAAAAGTGAGAAAAAAAAAAAAAGAAAGAAAAACAAATAATATAAAATTATTAAGATAAAATGCTAGAAACATATTATTAAAATAAAAAAGTAATTAAAAATAAAGACAAGGGCGACCATACCAATAAACAACTCCACCAATCATAACAAGCGGTAAAAACTAAACTAAGATAACCATATAACTCAGAAACTAGTCAGTCGCATACAGCAAACCACAATTCTACAGTTGTTCCCAAAGTTCACCACCTCAATTTTGGGATGATTCGTTGTCTATTCAGGTATTCCACAGATGCAGGATACATCAAATTGAATGTGGAGATTTAATCTGCTGCTCCTGAGGCTGCAAAGAGAAATTTCCCTTTCTCTTCTTTGTTCACACAGCTCTTGGGGTTCAGCTTTGGATTTGGTCCTGCCTTTGTGTGTTGGTCACGCTCTGACGTCTGTTCTTCACCCAGACAGGAAGGGGTTAAAGGAGCGGCTGATTCGGGGGCTCTGGCTCACTCAGACCAGGGGTGTGGGGAGGTGTATCAAATGCAGGAAGAGTCTGCGGCAGCAGAGGTTAGCATGACGTTGCAACAGCCTGTGTTCTCCTGGGGAAGTTTTCCCTGGATCATGGGACCCTGGCAGTGGTGGGCTGCACAGGCTCCTGGGAGGGGATGTGTGGACAGTGACTTGTGCTTGCACACAGGATTCTTAGTGGCTACAGCAGCAGACTTAGTGTTTCATGCCTTTCTCTGGTGTCTGTGCTGATAGCCTTGTCTCACGCCTGTCTCTGAAGCTCGTTTAGTCGGTGCTCTGAATCCCCTCTCCTCACACAACCCGAAACAATAGTCTCTTGACTCAGGCAGTTCCAGAGTTTTCCCGGATTCCTTCCCAGCTAGCTGTGGCTCACTAGCCCCCTTCAGGCTGTGTTCACACATCCAACCCCAGTCCCTCCCTGGGATCTGACCTCCGAAGCCCAAGCCTCAGCTACTAGTCCCCACACCCATGGTGGGTAAGCAGACAAGCCTCTCAATGTGTTTTTTATCTGCATTTCTCTGATGATTAGTGGTATCAAGCACCTTTTCATGTACCTATTGGCCATTTGAATGTCTTCATTGAATGTGTCTGGTACATTTCTTGTCCCTTGTATTCTGTAATATATTCCCCTCCTCTCATTCTTATTCTATTTATTGGTTGAACAGGTTAGATAATTTGTTGTGTAGTATTTGGCTGATTTCAACTTTGTGGAGTTTTCTAACATACACCTGTATTTTCTATATTTCTTATAGACCAGTTGTTATTTATATAGGCCTGGTTAATATTTTTATTAATAATTTTGGGGGTAAAATACTTTAGCAGGTCTGTGTATATTGTGTTTCAGCAAATCAGGTCATCATGTCTGATTTTCTGATATCTAGTCAAGTTTGATCAATAATTTCTGATGTTTTTATCCTGATTCATCTATTGTCTCCTATCACTATTTTTCCAGCTAGTTTTGATGTGTTTTGTCTAGATTAATTATTTTGCTAGGGATAGAAAATGATGATTTTCTAATTCTACCACTGCTTCTGCAATTATTACTTGGAGTCCTTCATTTAAGAAATCTCGCTCATCAGCTATAGTTACCCTGAAATTGTGTTGTACAGGAAATGCAGTATCAATGCTTGATTACATTCATGAATTTATCATTTGCAGAATAACTAATTACATATGTTTCAGTGAATTACAGTCCTTATTTTGTTTGATGGTCCAATTATCAGCCTTGGCCAGTGATTTCCCCTTCAACTTGGCTTCTATATTCTTTTAAGGATAATGATCTTGTCCATGCTTTCTGACAAAATAAATTGCTCCAGGCTGATCTTGTATATTTCCTGACCCAGATCTAGAATCACCGATTTCTGAAGAGCTCTTATTCTTTCAGTGAAAAATCATATTTAGAGATCACAATCTAAATGCCCCATGTGCTCATTGTTATTGGTTTGTCATGATTCTAGAACTTTTAGAAAGACAGAGCTAAAAAATAATTATTATTTAGAAAAATAGAAAAAAGTTTATATTTTTCTAATTTAAGTCTAATTAATTTCTTCTATTTTATATTTGTATTTATTTTGTGTACACACAAAATCTTTTCTCCTGATGACTTTTAGATTATTCCTTGTTTGGTTTAACTTATAATTATATTTAATAATATTTCAAAATACCATTATCCTTACTAAAATTAAGAACATGATGCAATTTAAGATTTTTTTAAACTATTGATTTAGTGTAAATCCCCCCAAAAATATACAATCATGAAATAATTGTTATGTGTTGTTATGGCACCAATTTTATTTAAAAGTTACATTCATTGGTATCAATTTACTTTTGACTTTTAGTTACTGTGCAAAATGGATTCCTTTAGAAATCATTATCCTGGTGAGGATAGAGTTTTTTTCCATATGGGATTAGGAGTTTATTCCAAATACGTTTTTTTTTCCCTGTGGTTCTCAATTCTTTTTCCAACATTATCATCTATAGACTTACAGAAATGCCTTATTCATAACCATAGTGTCCCATAACATTGCCTCTGACTGAATAACACATTTTACAAAAAGAAAGGGCAGCAATCAGTCGAGGCTGTGGAATTCACTGATCCTACCATATGCTCCATCATCCAGAAACCACTGTCTTGACAGATTAATGAAATAGTCTGTTAAAAACTCAGTGATTGCACCAGCCAAGAGACAGTTTCAAGTGTGTTTGGGGTGTGGCCCTAAACCAGTGACCACCATTTTGATGTCATTTTCCCCACTGCCTGAATGCAGGGCTCTTATTTATGTTCCTTCATTATCCTCTGCACCACTGTGGATCTTACAGATCTCCTTGTTATAAGTGATTTAGAAGACCCACTTACATTCTGGGGTACTTGGGCATATCATGCCACTAGTTTTATTGATTTTTTTTATTGCCATCCTAATGGCTCTGTTTGTTTCTATAAGGGGATTTGAGGAAATTTATGAACACAATTTAATTGTCATTTTTCTCCAATTGTTCAGTTGCTTTTTAAACTACAGTAGTATGTTACTCATTCAATTCTAGCTTTCATTCCACAATGTCATCAGATATTTTCTCTTATGTTTGTTTAGGAGAGTACTCATGAACAATTTCAGGTTGGATTCAGCAAGATTTTGGTTTTGATTTCTGGCTTTGCAACTTGTTTGAACTGAGAATTTTGATAATTTACTTAATTTTGAAAAACTTTAGTTACCTTTTCTGTCAAAAGGTGATAATCATAATTACCTCAGAGAGTAAAGCATACATACATTAGTTAGCATTTTAGAGTACTAACCATAATGCTGAGACATGGACATTTGCCTTTTTTTCCTCATTGTAATTTAATTTTCTATTCACTTATATTTTAATTTGTTAAAATATTAATTTGTTAATGATATCAATTAAGAAATAGTTTCTGCTTTTCTTTGTAAATGCTGTACATTGGGAATAAATTCCTTAAGAAGAAAATTGTCTAGTGTCCAAAAATATTGAAGGAAACACATTTGGTTTATTTCTTTTCAATAAAACGTTTACCAAATGAATGCCATCCAATGACAAATCAAAAATATTCTAAGCAAGTCATCAGAAAGTCTAACTCCATTGGCCGAAGAGATTGGTTTCATTAAAACTATTGATCACCCCTTTCTTCCAAATTACTTATGCTGATTTGTCATATCAGACAAATACATTTTACAAATAGTCACCGACAAAGAGTAGTGTGTTTGTGTCTATAATATTTACTTGTAACCAATATGTGTAATACTTTACTTTAAAATATAAATTTCTAGAAATTGAGGACCAAATTGTGTGTATTTTCTGTATCACTCCTAACATATTGTGAGAGATCAATAAATATTAAACCAACACATTGTGCTTCCACAAAACTAGACATGAATTCATAAAGTGACAATCCAAGCACCAGGCAAAATATCTCATTTGGAACTAACCATATAAAGAGGCAATAGGGAACAGATTAAAGGGCACAGCTGTCTTGTTCCACAAGTTTAGTTGGAAAATAGCCCAGAGAATATGGGAATATGTGACTGTACATCTTTCCTATAGACTCATCTCTTCTGGGCTCCAGGGGGTTTTACAACAGCACCTTTCCTCTTCACTGCAGATCTGTGATGCTCACACATTGACAGCAGTTAGTTTTTCTACTTACTGAACTAAAATTTTAGTGTAACACTCATCCCCCCAATGACTAATGAAGAGTCTGAAAAACGTATACCACATTCAATTCAGTTCCATACAACCTTAGCTGCTTATATTTGAGGTGATAGCAGAGAAGTTAAAGAAAATGAAAGACATAGTACCTTTCCTTTAAACAGTATTTTACAGATTCTTTTCACTTAGTAAAGCTATATCTTTAGTCTTGAATTGCATGAAGGTGCAACTTATATCTTCTCATGTATCAGATATCATCAGGCAAACTGGAATTTTTAACATTATTATATGTTCATTATAGGTGTTCTTTTTGTGGTTAACATTGTTGAATACTCCTAGGAATTCAAGAACAATAGTATCTGTGGGTGGGTGAGACGAAATTGGAGGAAGGTGGTCAAAAGGTATGAACTTCCAGGTACAGATATATAAGTAGTAGGGATGTAATATACAGCATGGTGACTATATTTAGCACTGATGTGTGATACAAACGCAAATTGTTAAAAGATAAAATTGTAAGATTTCTCATCACAAAGAAAAATAATTCTTTTTGTGTTTTCACTTTTTATTGTATCTATATGAGATGAGGAATGCTAACTAAACTTATTGTGGTAATCATTTCACAATATAGTGACGTATGTCAATTATATCTCAATAAAACTGGGGAAAAAAGCAAAACAGAATCTGAAAATTTGCCATTGGATTTGGTAATAAGAGGTTATTATAAAATTTAATTTGCTTAAATGAAAAAAACAAACAAACAAACAAACACCACAACAAAAGTTTACTCATTTCTCTGCCTTCTACCCTCCTCCCCCCTTTGGAAACCACCAGTCTGTTCTCTGTCTCTATTTATCTTGTTATTTCTTTATTTATTCTATTCCACATATAAGACAGACCATATGGTATTTGTCTTTCTCTGTCTCACTTGTTTCACTTAGCATAATGCCCTAAAGGTCCATCCATGTTGTCCTTAATGGCAAGATTTCATTCTATTTTATGATTGAATAATATTTAATTTATGTATATGTATCACATTTTATTTATGCTTTCATCCATCAATGGATGCTTAGGTTGTTTCCATATCTTGTGGCTAGGTAAATAATGTTGCAATGAATATGTGGGCTATATATTTATATATATAGATTTTTTTCAAGTTAATGTTTTCATTTTCTTTGGATAGGTACCCAGAAGTGGAATTGCTGGATCATATAGTAGTTCTATTTTTAATTTTTTGCAGAACCTCCATACTGTTTTCCATGGTGGCTGTACTAATTTACATTCCCAGAAACAGTGCACAAGCATTTCCTTTTCTCCACATCCTTGCTGACACTTGTTTTCTCTTTTCTATGTAATAGCCGTTCTAAGAGATATGACATGATATCTCATTGTAGTTTCGATTTGCATTTCCCTAATGATTAGTGAAGGGCATCTTTTCATGTAGCTGTTGGCCATCTATATGTCTTCTACGGAAAAATACCTATTCAGATCTTCTGGCCATTTTTTAATTGGATTGTTTTATTGCTATTGAATTGTATGAGTTCTTCATGTTTTGGATATTAGCCCCTTAACAGACATATAATTTGCAAACATTTTCTCCCATTCAGTGGGTTGCCTTTCCATTTTGTTGATGATTTCCTTTGCTGTTCAGAGGCTTTTTAGTTTGATGTAGTCCCAGTTGTTTATTTTTGCTTTTGTTGCTTTTGCTTTTGGTGTCAGTTTCAAAATATTATTTCCAAGGCCTATGTCAAGGAGCATAGTGCCTATGTTTTCTTCTAGGAGTTTTATGATTTCATGTCTTAACATTAGAGTCTTTAATCCATTTTGAGTTAATTTTTGTGTCTGGTGTAAGATAGTGGTCCAGTTTCATTCTTTTGCATGTGGCTGTCCAGTTTCTCTAACACCATTCATTAAAGAGCCTGCCCTTCCCACACTGTAAATTCTTGGCCCCTTTGTTATTAAAGAATGACCATATATATGTAGGTTTATTTATGGGCTCTCTATTCTGTTCCATTGATCTATGTGTCTGTTTTTATGCCAATACCATGCTCTTTTGCTCCTTTTTCCCTTTTCTTAAATTTCTTTTTTTATTGGGGTATAGTTGTTTTAAAATGTTGTGTTAGTTTCTACTGTACAGAGAAGTGGAATTCCCTATGCCATACAGCAGATTCTTATTAGTTATCTATTTTAAACATATTAGTGCATATATGTCAATCCCAGTCTTCCAATTCATCCCAACCCTCCACCTCTGACTTTTCCCCCTTAGTGGCCATATGTTTGTTCTCTACATCTGTGTCTCTATTTCTGCCTTGCAAACTGGTTCATCTGTACTATTTTTCTAGAGTCCACACATATGTGTTAATATACAATATTTGTTTTTCTCTTTCTGACTTACTTCATTCTGTATGACAGTCTCTAGGTCCATCCACGTCTCTACAAATGACCCAATTTCATTCCTTTTATGGCTGAGTAATATTCCACTGTATGTATGTACCACTCCTTCTTTATCCATTCATCTGTCAATGGACATTTAGGTTGCTTCCATGACTTGGCTGTTATAAATAGTGCTGCAATGAACATTGGGGTGTGTGTGTCTTTTTGAATTATGGTTTTCTCTGGTTATATGCCCAGTAGTGGGATTCCTGGATCATATGGTAATTTTATATTTAATTTTTTTAGGAACCTCCATACTGTTCTCCATAGTGGCTCTATCAACTTACATTCCCACCAACAGTGCAAGAGGGTCCCCTTTTCTCCACACCCTCTCTAGCATTTATTGTTTGTAGATTTTCTGATGATGCCCATTCTAACTGGTGTGAGGTGATACTTCATTGTAGTTTTGATTTGCATTTCTCTAATAATTATTGATGTTGAGCATTTTTTCATGTGTTTGTTGGCCATCTGTATGTATTCTTTGGTGAAATGTCTATTTAGGTCTTCTGCCCATTTTTGGATTGGGTTGTTTGTTTTTTTGTTACTGAGCTGCATGGGCTGTATATATATGTTGGAGATGCTGTTTTAATTACTTTATCTTTTAATATATTTTGAAATAAAGAAGCACAATACCTCTAGCTTTGTTCTTCTTTCTCCAGACTGCTTTGGCTGGTCTGGGTCTTTTATGGTTCCATAAAAGAATTTTAGGATTGTTTTTTCTATTTCTGTGAAAAATGACAAAAGAATTTTGATATGAATTGCATTGAATCTGTATATTGCTTTGGGTAGTATAGCCATTTTAACAATATTTATTTTCATTGTGTTTTTCATAGTGTTAATTTTTTTTTAATTTTAGCACTTTAGAAAATGTAAAAATATTACAAACATAGGATTTAGTGTTTTTAACCATTCTGTGAAGTAAGAAGAACTGGTATTGATTTTCCCAATATAGAGATGAAAAGTCTGACCCTCAGAAAATTATGCAGTTTGCATAAACTCATTGGAAGGTGAGGGTAAGAGGCCAGGCTAGAACTCATGTCTCTGGCTCTAATTTCACATACTTTTCAAAATAATACATTGTTTTAATTCACTCATTAGTGAATTATGTATTGAGTACCTACTATGTGTCAAGAAAGTTATTCTACTAAAAATGATAGAAAAGATCACTGTCCTCCTGGGACTTTGTAATCTAATGAAGTAAATATATAAATGAACAAAGCTATCACAATATGTGTTAAGTGCAATAAAACATTATGCAGGGTGAGATAAAGTAGGCCAGAGGAGGCCTCTGGGAGTTGGATTACCAGATTGAGCAAATACCATTTGAATCTAAATTTAAGATAGCCAACATATTTTTTATTTGTATTTTGTGTCCTATGCAACATTCCTACACTAAAAAATATTGTTAATCTGAAGTTCAAATTTAACTGGACATCCTGTATTTTATCTGCCAGTTCTGTTTCAGAGGTGACTTTGGAACTAAGACCTGAATGAAATGAAAGTGCCAACTATACAACAGTCCAGGCAAAAAACATCCAACATAGGATCAGCTAAGTGTTTGAATCCAGAAAGTTCTTGATTCAAACACTTAGCTGACTAAATAAATACACAAATGTGCTTTGATCTTGGTGAGTGAGGATAATAATTGTTCAAGGTGATGTTAGAGAGATAAGCAGAACCAGAAAGTACAGATGAACCTTGGAGATATTGCAGGTTTTATTCCAGACCAGCACAATAAATTGAGTCCCAGGAATATTTGGTTTCCCAGTGTATATGAAAGTTATATTTACACTATACTATAGTCTATTAAGCATGAAATAACATTATGACTAAAAAAGCAATGTACATGCCTTAATTAATAATGACATTATTGCTAAAAATGCTAGCCATCATCTGAGACTTCAGTGAGTCATAATCTTATTGCTGGTTGAAGGGACTTGCCTGAATGTTGATGGCTGCTGAATGATCAGGGTGATGGTTGGCGAAGGTTGGGGTGGCCATGGCAATTTCTTAAAGTAAGACAGCAGTGAAGTTTGCTATGTGGATTGACTCTCCTTTCACAAATAATTTCTCTTTGGCATGTAATGCTGTTTGATGGCATTTTACCCAGAGTAGTACTTCTTTCAAAATTGGAGTCAATCCTCTAAAACCCTGCCACTGCCTCATCAACTAAGTTTATGTAACATTCTAAATCCTTTTTTGTCATTTTTACAATCTCCCCAACATCTTCACCAGGAGTGGATTCCATCTCAACAAACCACTTTCTTGGCTCATCTGTAAGAAGCAACCCTTCATCAATTCAAGTTTTATCATGATATTGGAGCAATTCAGTCACATCTTCAGACTCCAAGTCTAATTCTACTTCTCTTTCTATATCCACCACATCTGCAGTTACTTCCTCCACTGAAGTCTTTTTTATCTTTTATAAAGGTACTTTATATTTTTTTAATTAATTAATTGATTGATTGATTTTTGGCTGCATTGGGTCTTCATTGTTGTGCGCAGGTTTCTCTAGTTGCGGTGAGTCAGGGCTGCTCTTCATTGCGGTGCACGGGCTTCTAATTTCAGTGACTTCTCTTGTTGTGTGGCACGGGCTCTAGGCACATGGGCTTCAGTAGTTTTGGCTCATGGACTCTAGAGTGCAGGCTCAGTAGTTGTGGCACACGGGCTTAGTTGCTCTGCAGCATGTGGGATCTTCCCGAATCAGGTCTCAAACCCATGTCTCCTGCATTGGCAGGTGGATTCTTAACCACTGCACCACCAGGGAAGTCCATCCACTGAAGTCTTGAACCCCTCATAGGCATCCATGAGAATTAGAATCAACCTCTTCAAACTCCTGTTAATGTTCATGTTTTAACCTCTTTCCACGAATCATGAATGTTTTTAATGACATCTCAGATGGTGACTCCTTTCTAGAGGTTTTCAATTCACTTTGCCCAATTCATCAGAGGAATCACTATTTGTGGCAGCTGGAGCCTTACAACATGCGTTTCTTAAATAATAAGACTTCAAAGTCAAAATGACTCCTTAATTCTTGGGCTGCAAAATGGATGTTGTGTTAACAGGCATGAAAAGAATATGAATCTTATTGTACGTCTGCATCAGAGCTCTTGGGAGAACAAGTGCATTGTAAATGAGCAATCATATTTTGAAAGATTTTTTTTTTTTCCTCTGAGCAGTAGGTCTCAGCAATGAGCTTGAAACATTCAGTAAATAATGTTATGAGCATATGTGCTGTCATCCAGGCTTTGTTTTTCCATTTGTAGAGCACAGGCAGAGTAGATTTAGCATAATTCTTAAGAGCCCTAAAATTTTCAGAATGGTAAATAAACATTACCTTCAACTTCAAGTCACTAGCTGCATTATCCCCTAACAAGAGAATCAGCCTGTCCTTCGAAGTCAGGCATTGACTTCTCCTCTCTAGCTATGAAAGTCCTGTATGGCATCTTCTCCCAATATAAGGCTGTTTTGTCTACACTGGAAATCTGTTGTTTAGTTTAGCCATCTTTATTAATTATCTTAGCTAGGTCTTCTGGATAACTTGCTAGATCTTCTTTATTAGCACTTGCTGCTTCACCTTGCACTTTTGTATTATGGAGAGGGCTTTCTTTTTTAAAACCTCAAAAACCAATCTCAGATATCTTCAAACTTTTCTTCTGTGCCTATCTTGGCTCTCTCAGCCTTCATAGAACTAAAGAAAGTTAAGGCCTTGTTCTGGATTAGACTTTCTTGGGAATTCAAATATTAGAAAGTCTCTAATATATAAAAATGAGTTGAGGTAGCCATCTCCAAAATATCATTCCCTATTAACTTTTCTTCATTTGCCAAGCATTTAGTTAGCACCTATTACATAAAATCACTGGTCTAATTTTTATGAATTAAAGTAAGTTAGGGATATATTTCTTAATCTCAGAAAATAAAGTAGAAGAAATTGAAAAGTCTATAACAAACTATAAAATACTGCTTCATAAGTGCAAAAATAGAAATATTGTTAAAGTTATACAAAATTCTGTTTGGGAATTTGGTGTACCTACATTTAAACCAGAACACTAAATAATATGCCAACCCTTGAATTCCGGCTAAAGGAGACTTTTTGAGTGACTGCTCCTTCTTCCTAGTCCCTAGAAGCTGAATCTGATAAATCACTTGGTAAAAAAAATCAGTATCATCATATTTCCTACTTTGTCTTTTGTCATTCACAATGAAAAATTAGTGTTACATTATTAAGGTAGATGGTGTTAATGTCACCCTAAAAGTTAATTAATTATTTTAGTGCAGAGAGCAGAATATTATGAGAGGAGTTTCAAATGCATTAAATATATCAGTTACAATGTTCACTGCAATACACTGCAACTATTTTGGTCTGAATGATCCAAGTGCATTCTCTAAATTTTGTTAATTTAATCTTGCCAAACCCACTGGAAAGGAATCAAAATAAGATGTATTTTTATCCTCTAAGGGTGAGTCCATAACGTTGCACTTTATACATCAATCTATATTCATGCCTTCCTTAGAGGCAAGAACAGCTCATCTTCATGATCGTGATGCATATTTATGCTTTATTATTTTGTATCCAATTAAAATGTGTTATAGATTTCATAAGGAGGTTATTTGTTTCATACTTATATTTATAAAAACAATGTGTTTAGTCTTTCCATAATACTTGATTGGAAGAAGTCCCTTAAAGGAAATAGTCTTAAAAGAGGAGTTTGAATGGCTGGAACTACCATTACTGAGGTTCTGAAGGGAATGAAATGCTATGCTGAGTCATATGTAGGAAAAAAAAAGTTCTCAAATTCAAAAACATTAGACATGTAATTCTCCTCAGATTAATTTAATGTCTCCAGCAAATTAAAAATATCATCTCTATTCACCAAAGTCTTCAGAGTTACCAACTGAGCTTTATTACATTATGATAAACAGCAAAACTGATGTCTATACTGGAGAATTAATGGTATTGCTAACAAAAGGGAAGTGATCAATTATAGAAATATAAATAATTTCTACATTTTTTAAATAAATAATTTGGACAAAACCATGAACTTTGCTATATGATCATTGTCATTATCAACTAAATATCATAGACATCGTAATTATGGCTTTTCTTGTAAATAAGGAAATGGCAATATATTTCTATCAAAGCATCTTCAATTCATTAGCTATATCACTGGAGTTAAGTTCAATTGACAGTTCTCATGTTGAAAAAAAAAAAAAAAAAGGAGAGAATCTTGGTTCCAGTAAAAATTAACCACTAGTTCAATGACTTCTGCTATTGTTGCTATTTAACTAATATTTTGAAAAATTGCTTAGTGTAAATCTTGAAATTTATTATAGTACTGGAATTTTAAGGTACAATATTTCCTCTTTTGTTCTGCCTTAATGGTTACATTTTTATTATTTTACCAAGGAAAATACACAGTGATTTAAAAATTCAAATAGTATTTATGAGCACTTGTACATTTTGTCCATCCCACTCTATTTCCACTCCCTGGAGAGAAAGATTTTCAACATTTTAGTTATTTCCTGTGGTTATTGCCTTCATGTTTATAAATAATGTGTTTCAATGTTATTTTCTTAAATTGCCTTACCAATGTGCATATGCCATACTATTTAGTTATTTCAATATTCTCTTTCTACTTAATCGGGGCTGTATAAACTTTCAGAGTTGTGTCAAGTAGTGTACTATGACAATCTTTTCTTTCTGTACATTTTTTTCCTAGAGTTATTTACTTCAAGTTTTCATTTCTTTCCTAATTTTATATTGCTATTCATAATACTTCCAAACGTTCTATCAGAATACAATTTCCCACGTGGTGAAGAACATCAGGTGATGTATCAGTTCCAATTAATTTTCTTTACTGGATTCAATCCTTTTGGCCCCTCCATTCTTTTGCCCCTATTTGTACCCTAATTCTCTAGGCCAGTGGCACAGCTGGCTCTTCCTCTTGCTTATCTTCTTCTTTGTATCAGTTTTTTTCCTTCATTTTGCTAGAATGTAGTTTCCAGAAAAGTATTGATAATGATTTGTGTATAAATGGTACATTTTTGAGATATTTAAGCTTGAAGATTTTCTTATTTTATCATTGTTAATTAAGGTTTTTATGAATCCCAGTTGAAAATTATCTTTCTTTAGAATTTTGAAGTCATTGCACTTTTGTCTTCTTCCTTCTGATGGTTTTGTTGGGAAATCAAATGCCATGTTTGTCTTTTTTTTTCTATCTTTATTAGCATCTTCACTTTATTTTCATTCTTCAGAGGTTTGAAACTATGTTTTGGGAGACAATGCTCCATGAATATTTTCACACTTCTGCATTTTTATGACTTACTGAGCAGAGATTACTGACAACCTAGGTTAAAGTTGTGCTTGAAGGGCAAACATGCTTTGGACATTAGAGATTGTCTATTTCTCTGGGGGAATTTAATGACTTCTCTTTCCTGAAGCTATTTATTCAGATCACAGAGAGATGAAGAAAAGGCAGAGATTTTCTCCTCTTCCAGAGCAAATGTTCCCTCTCCTAGAGGTGAGAGGGCCAGATGTACCCTTCTTTCTGTATAGCTACGAGAATTTGGAAGTTCCTCTTTTGTGGTGCAAACCCTACTGAACATGCATGTTAGAGCAGGCTCTGTCTTAACTCTTTGGGAAATTGAGATGTAGGGGACTACTATTATGATACTACTCTATCATGTGTAATAAAATGTTCAATCTCTCATCTGGAGGTCTGTACACAGATTAACAAGTAAGTAGACTAAATTCTAGACCTTCCCAACTTCAGGTACAAAAACAGTTTAAAAGTGTGTGATTTATTCATCATTTGTTCTAGATACCCTCAATCTAAAAATCCTTTCCCTTAAGTCTAGGATACTTACTTGTATTAGCTTTCAGTGGTTCTCTTTCCTCCTTTTTCTCTGTTCTCTCCTTGTGGGATCTGTATTAGTTGTATATTGGACCAGACTCTAGTTTTCTTGTTTTTCTTTCCAATTTAACATGCCCTTTTTTCCATCTGTTTTTGTTACTGTTGGTGTTGCTAAAATACCTGCATGATTACTTACATCTAATATTCTTAGCCATATTAAAAATAACAAGATTTATATATTTTGACTCACATTTTTGTTCCAAAAATATATTTCATGTCCTTTCTTTTTTATAGCTAATTTATGTTTCATGGATAAAAATATCTCACCATTCTGAAAATGTTATATCCTCAGAGATTATCTCTAGCTTTTTACCCAAGGATTTTTTTTTCTTTCTAGTTTGATTGTTATCTCTCACTGTCTTTCTTCAAATCTCGAATGATTCTTAAATGTCCATTCGTATATAATTCTGAGGTATTACATAGCATGTTAAACTTTCTGGGAATATGATCATGGACTGGGAACTTGCCAATTGTTAGGATTTCCAGGAAGGGATCCCTAAATATTCATATGCAATAGTCTTTTCTCTAGGACTGTTCAGTTTCTGACTGGGGTGGAGTGATGGAAGAGAGTAAATGTTTACATGTGACTGCCATTGTTCTAAAACTGAACAGCCCCAGAGAAGTTGGAGATTTTAATTATTTCAGTTTAAAGATTTTCATTTAATCCCACTCTTTCAGTACTTGCCTTTTCCCTGTGTTACTCTTTGACTGAGGATCCTGAGCCTGAACCTTTCCAGTTAAGTTTCTTCATAGAATAAACCTGGCAAAAAGAGTAAGTACTCAACTGGCTCCATATTTAAAAGACATCCTGAGATTTAACTTCCTTACATAGGCTTTCTTACAAATTCCCTGTTTCAGTCATATCTCCCTTTGTCCTTCTTAGTTATCAGGAACATACAAAGCCTGACAACTAGGGAGCTTCTATAAAGAGACTAAAGTTGCTTCTTTCTCCCGTTGCGGAGCACAGGCTCTGGACACACAGGCTCTGGGCGCGCAGGCTCAGTGGCCATGGCTCACGGGCCCAGCCGCTCCGCGGCATGTGGGATCTTCCCGGACAGGGGCACGAACCCGTGTCCCCTGCATCGGCAGGCGGACTCAACCACTGCGCCACCAGGGAAGCCCCAAAGTTGCTTCTTATTAGACTTCATTTGTTCTGGTTTGGTGTTCAGGTTATTTTTTCCTGCTAATTTCTTTATATCATTATCATCTCCCCAAATATTACTTGTCTATTCTTGTATCCTCTCACACTTTTTTGCTGGGGAGGAAGGTTGGACTTTTTTCCCTCAACTTAAGTATCACAAGGGAATATATAAAAATAGGTATTCAATTCATTGTTAATTTGGAAATCCAAGTTTATTTTTTGGTTCAAATTAAACAAACATATTTTTGTCTACAATCATCTTGGATTCTATATTAAGCTTTATTTTTAATGTCAGTGTTTATTTATTAGATCCTAAACAGTAGAGATGAACTTGACAAATATAGGTAAACAAAATCTAATTGCCCAAAAATCTGAATAGTCCATGCATTCATTTAGTCAACACATATTCATTGAATGCCTGAACTATGTGAGTTAATAAAAAGGTAAGTATTTCTACTCTCAGTGAGATTGCATTCCAATGGAGAAGACAGGTATTAAACAATAGACCTTATTAACCACAATAAGTATTTTAGTATAAGCCATATTATAATTTAACTATAATTTATATAGTACATTAGATAGTGATACATTCTATTGAAAAATAAAATGTAGAACAGGAAAAAGGATTTAGGAATGCTAGACAGGATGAGGGAAGTACAAGTTGAAGTATCAACTGATGGTCTTCATGGGCCTTATTTTAGAAGTTAATATCTGAGCAAAGACCTGAAGGAAGTAATGGAGTAAATCAAATGGATATTTGGTAGAAGAAGGAACATATAAGTAAAGATGCCAAAGCAGGAGTGTACCTACCAACTAACATGTTCAAGGAATAATTAGGATCCTTGTGGTTGGTGCAGGATATAACAAATAGCGCTATGAATTTCAATATGTACCCAAGGCATTGTGTACATAGCAATGGATTTTGAATTTTATAAACTGAAGACTTCAGTAGTTCATTATATTAGGGAAATTGACTTTTTATTTATTGAATACTGAATGGAACTGAATATTTATTCTACAAATATCAAAGTTATATTTGTGTTAATTTTTCTGGATTTTTGCCCTCTAGAATAAAACATTGCCTCCTCCCAAGCCTGCTTAGAATGAACATACCTTTTTCTAGGCAACTTAAGTTCATTGCTAGTTTTACTTTTTTCATTTTGCTAAAATGATGATGATCTCTAACTTTTATGACTTTGTTTCTGAAATATCTGCTACAAATTAAAAATCCATTAAATGTGTAAAATATTTTCATGAATTTTGGAGGAAGAAATTATGATCCAACACAAAATAATCAAATGATTTTCACCAAGAGAAATAAAAATCAGTCGAACAATAAAAACAAGTTTTAAATAAGCAATAAATACATTGAAAATAAACAAACCATTGTAAAAATGTAATATAATGAGTATATATGGTATTTGGAACCAAAGAAGGAGGAACTTAATATTGGTTGGATGAAGGAGGGATGTGAGAGAAGCATTCTTTGGAGGCTGTTAGAGAACTAGGTGATAAATTTTCAGGCAGGCAACTTTTGTGATTTGAAGCTGATGTATGTCTTGCACTCAAACTGCACTTAGAAGTGCTAAAACACCTTTAAGGAAGGGTTGTGTGGGGTGGGAAAAGACTAAACATAAGTGTACATCAAAATATATGGAAATAGGACATGGAAAAACCAGATTAAAGATGCATAGAAAATGCTACCTCACTTGCTGGGATTAGGCACACAAAAGAAACCATTTGGGGTCCATATAAATATGACACACAGTTCAGTTTATTATTTATGATAGTCTCTGACTAGAAACAATTGAATTAAATAAAGTATGAATATGCATATTCACATGAAACTTTCAGGTCAAAACACCATGTCTTGGAACATAATTATTTAGTAAACTTGGGGGCAAAAAATGAAATCACTCTGTGAAAAAATACGTTTTCAAGAACCATTTTGGCAAAAAAATTCATAAGCAAACCATCCTTCAGTGAATAAGATAGTTTAAACACTGAACTGACTCTGCAGACATTCAGGCTGGATCCTCAAACTTGTCAATTATCTTCCACACAAAAATGAATTTGAAATCCAGTGAGATCAAATGGGTCTTTACCCAAAATAAATTAAGGAATCAAAGGCTTAGGCACCATTCTCCTAAACTGTTTTTATTTTCACAAATTATTACCATCTTCATTGACTTTATCAGTCATTAACTTCCTAGTCATTAACTTCCTATTAAATATAGCCTCAAATCTAGTTTATTTGTGTTTACTGATAGGAAAATAAATTATTCTATTTTTTGGCTTTTATTGGTAGCAATGTAAGAAATTCTGAAGTCACATGTTTAAAACAAAGAAACAAAAAAATCTGTTAATGAAAGTCAAAAATGTATTTTTTCTTTCTGATATTCACAAGCCTCTTTGGGTAAGTCATGATGATAAAAGCACAAATCTTAGCACCAGGTCAAATTTCCATTTTCCTCCTTCATGTGCATGAGCTCAACCAAATTAAGAATAATTTTTAGAATAATCTTACTGAGAGTTATGCAGTGTTTATATGCACAGGTGTGTGCACATGTGTGAGTGTGTTGTATATGCTAAATCTTTCCTATTACTTTCTCTCCTATCTTTTCAGAGGATAGAAGTGTCATGGATGATCAAAAGGCATAACTTAAAATGGCCTTACTTAGTGGACTTGATAAAAGAGCTTTAAGTCTTCTGTTTCTTTGGTTGTAGATATTGGAAATTGGTTAGTTTCTCTTGATTCTGATGACCTGACAAAACTTGTGCATAGAAGGTACTGGGAACCTATTGGAAAAATTTCCAACATCCTATATGGGCAACTGCGTGCCCTTAATACTACTCAAAAGAAAACTTTATTATTGTCCTCTTTCCAATCATATTCATGTGACACTTGACATTCCAAGGGATAATGTTACTATTACCATTTAATATTTTCTATTATATATTTTCGTGTTAAAATTTCTTAAGATTGCAGTTAATGCCAAGAGAAAATAGAGAATAGCATGAGTATATTTAATAAGATGCGCTGTTGCTTCCTATGATTATTTTATCCTTTTATATCTTAAATGCTTCTGGATTAACTGTGAAGCCTAGATCTCCTTAAGTTTACATTTCAGTGGTCACTAATTCATATATAACTGCTCAATTTAAACATGAATTGAGTTTACTGTTTTTCTAGTATAGGCAAGTGTATTTTAATGTCTAGAAATGCCATATATGCATATGAGAGGAAACTGAGACACCCATGATCTCTCACCACAACTAAGGTTCTGTCTCCCAAACAAACTCAAAAGTTAATAATAACATTAGAATTCATTAATATTGATAATTATCTTAGAAAATGTGTACAGTTTCCTTGAAAACTTTCAGTGTATTTGAGTCCACATTAAGGAGTCAGATTGCTTGGCTTCAAACTCAGGTTCTATCTTTGCTGGCTTGACAAGGTTGAAAGAGTTTCTTAAGTTCTTCAAGACTGAGTTCCTCTCTCTCTTAAAAAATGTAGTAGGAGTGCCTACTGTATAGCTATTTTTAGGGTTAAATGATATAATAATTGGAAAGTGCTTAAAATAGCATAGGTATAGATCAATGGTTAGTTGTCACTGCCATTGTTGCTACTGCTGATGTTGTTATCACCTTTAGAAAGCTTCAGCTGTTCGGAAGAGTTTCACTTCCATAGAAACAAAATCTTACATTTTGAAAATTTCTTTTCTTTTTCCTTCCAATGTGTTATTTCCTGGAATTGGCTTTGCTTGATGAAGATAGTCAAAATGAAGCTAGATAGGTTTTAAATGATACTTTCCACTAGGGCTAAGACATATCTTAAGGTTCTAGAAATTTTTATAATTTTAGGAATCTGTGGGTTAAGAGTTAGGATGACCATATAATTTATTGTACCAACAATTATTTTCACTTTTAAAAGGGTTCTAGTTGGTACAATAAATTATATGGTCATTCTAACCCTTAATCCTTAACCCACAGGAACCACAGACAAAATATTTGATTGCACTTCATGTATGTTAATTATACTTTTTAAAAAGATGAAACACCTTTTGGGAAATTTTTTAATGCTCACCCTCAAAGTAGCTACTATGATATTTCCTATAAAAGGCTATCAAATAAAAGAAGCATGCAAGAGGGAAGAGATATGGGGATATATGTATATGTATAGCTGATTCACCTTGTAATAAAGCAGAAACTAACGCACCATTGTAAAGCAATTATACTCCAATAAAGATGTTAAAAAAAAAAAAAAAGAAGCATGTGTTCCTATGCTTAAATCTGTCCCATTACAAAGACAGTACAATTTGGGAAACAATTTCAACTGCAGTTCCCTGAAATTCCATAGGAATTTCCATGGTTTTATAGGAGAGAAGACCATATTTTTGAAAACTAGAACTGAGAGGAAGCTTAGGGAATATTTATTGCATTCTTTTATATTTTAGATGAGGACATTACAACTGAACTGTAGATAAACACATCCCCAAGTCATACTAGTGCTGGAACCAGGATTCCAATCCCAGGCTTCTTCCAACTACTTCATGATGTGTCACAAAAGCTGACAGGAGCAAAAATGCAGATCAAATAAATGAAGAGAGGATTCTATATTTCACAATGATCATTTGTTATACAGGGTGGGGGACAGAAAATTCACATGAGGTGAGGGTTAAACCAGAACTGTGCTCCTATTTTTCAGTTTCTTTGGGAATAGCAAGTCACAGAGTAGAGTTAGAGTAGAGCAATAGCAAGACTCTAATAGAGTCTAATAGAGTTAGACTCTAATAGAGTTAGAGTAGGGAATAGCAAGTCACAGAGTAGAGTAGAGTTAAAACAGATAATCAAGTAAATGAATAGGTGACTTCAGCTTGAAGAGAAAGCCTGAAGAAGTACTATGGCTTGCCAATAGTGGCCTTAACGGTCAGCTGTGTCTAGTCTATAGAAAATACTTCATTCAATGTAAGTTTCTATATGTAAGTTCTTCTTTTGTAAATACGTATTTGTATGTTATTTCCATGTTATATTTATATCAAAAATATTTGTTGTTATGACAGTATTTATGTATTAGGCATGATTTTATTTTGCTTTATTAAAGGACAGATAGAAATTACCCAGATGAAATAGATTCACTTTGCAGATTTAAATCATCAACTAGAATGCTATAAGGACCATTTCTAATTTCTCTGAAATTTTCTAACATGGTACTGCCCTAGGTCCTCAAATTTGGGAAGGTGACAGGGGTAAGATTGTATGGTAAGCAGAGCATGTGAAGATGTTACTTTATGTGTACATGAGAAATCTCTTGACATAAGACAATTTGAAACACAATTTCAACTTAAAGTTATTGTTACTAGATGTAAAAAATACCACCTGTCACAGGACTTAACAATTTAGACATAAAAGTGGAAATAATAATATTATATTATTAAATATGGAATAATAAATAATCAGCTACAGATAAATTTGCAGAAGCAAGTCTGTTTGTTTGTCTCTTTTTCTTGCTAGAAATATGAATACATGTTGGTTTTATGCCTGTAAATGATTGATAGATATCTATTCCCCGTTTTGAAAAATGATGGAAAAAGAACAAGCTCACATGCTGAAAAGTGTCACAAAGTCTTTTTGTTTCCTCATCCCCTGTTGCTAATTATGTTGAAGAGTTTTCCCTGAGTTTATAAGATTTATGACAATTTTTAAAAGCAGAGTTCATTAAATATATTAAAATGTTTTATTAAGATATGTGAATATATCGATGTTTATATTTTAGGAAAAGCAAACAGAAAACTATGAGCAAAATAAGAGTAGGGAAAATTAGATATCCAACATGGATTTGTTCCTTCTTCTCCGATAGCCAGATTAGAGATGTGTAATGATGCTGTGTAAAACGATTCACTGGGAGTTATTTATTCTTACCACTCAGTGAACTACACAATTGTCCTGCTTTCTTTGGGACTTGTCTCTCCAAAGGCAGCTGGGTAAGCACAGAGAAACAATGAATAGGCTAAAAAATGGTAATTTATTTAATGAGGTCCAGGGTAAAAAATCTCTACAAATAGGCACTCAAGCAATTTAGAATATTGCAAGTATCTACCTTCTCTACTTAATCAGACAACTACAATTTTCAAGAGATTGAGTCAAATGTACTTAACCTAAGTCACATAAATTCTTCTAGTTTGTAATATTGCTAAACATTATAATATTATAAATGAGTGGTGTGAACAAACACACAAAATTCTACACATTCTTGGAAACTTTTTTTCCCCTTCAAGTAATTGCTATGGGAGCTATAAGTATGCTAACTTTATTAAACTATTTTTGAGACTGGTCTTTGGAAGTGTTTGTTTGTTTGTCTGTTTACTTGTGTGGATCAGAAATTCTCCCAAATGTTAATTGTCAATGATTGTAGAAAATCTCAAGAGCAGTGACATTAACATTGTAATAAAACTGATCCAAGACACAAAAGGGAAGTTATTATTTCGTGGTGTAGAAGTCTTAATTTATATGAAAGGTCCATGCAAATTATTTTTAAAATAACCTCATTAAATACACAAAGGTAAACTCACATATAATCACAAATGATAAAAATACTTGAAGAGAGTATAATGATAACCTGGAAATTACCTCAGAAATTCTATTCAGATTCTAACTTTGAAACGGCATGTACAAATTTTCCTATTAAGAAAGGGATAAGGAAATGAAGATTTACAGGTTATCACAGGTTTATTAATAACACTGAAAAATGAAAACACTCTAAATATCCAGAAATAGAGATGGATAATTATGCAATCATTAAAATATGTATGAAACATATACATGCTGTTAGAAATTGTTATAATAAAAATCAGGATATGTAAAAATCAGGATATGAACTGAATGCACAATATAAGTGCAACAATTATATATGCTGGAGTAAAGAGACAAAATAATAGTTATTTCTGTGGTGGCAAAGGGAGGAGATTGTCGGTGACTAATATTTTTTTCATTTATACACTTCCTATGATATAGGAAGTGCTCGTTATGATTAATAACGAGTATGTCTTCCTTGTATAGCCAGAGGGAAGGGACTGCAGCTGTGATTTACTACATTTTTAAAAGGAGATATATAAGAGGGTGAGGATGCAGATACTGACTCCAGGAGTTCAAAACCATGTTCTGGTAGACAATTTGTGGATAGTGCTGTGGATTGTTTGAGAAATGCAACTCAGTAGACATACTCTTCCTGTCAAAGCTTCTGGAAAAATTGTAGGGGTTTAAAGCAGACTTTAACACCCTTAATGCATCTCTGTCTAACCTCTCTAATTCTGCCCTCTACCTGCCCAAGCCCACTACTTTGGTTGCTTGCAAAAACAGCCCACTCTTCATTGCCTCTCTCCTTGACAAAACTCACTTCATTTAATACTACATTAAATTAATTCCCAGAAAAGTCAATATTTTTTATGTGCAATAAATAATTAATTTAAGTGGCAAGAAATGATAGGTTTAAATATCTAGGATATATTTGCTTATTTAATGAGAAACATTATTTCTGGACCAAATAATCTTTTATTGAATCTGGGTAATTTCTATGTCCCTGAGATTATACTCTAAGTACTTTCTTTTGTGCTAGAAAAATTCATTTTTGAAAGCTAACCACAGCTGAGTCAACCATCTAGTTCTTAAGAGTTTTTCACATAGATCTCTCCTCAGTAAAATATACATTTTCTTATTTCCAAAGAGTTTTCACCCAAGTGTTCAAGAAATTCTTTTTTATAGCAACAACAAAAGGAGCTAATGCCTTCCTTTCTTTCAATTAAAAACTGATGTACTTATTTATTTATTTATTTTTTATTTTTTGTGTTATGCGGGCCTCTTACTGTTGTGGCCTCTCCCATTGCGGAGCACAGGCTCTGGACGCGCAGGCTCAGCGGCCATGGCTCACAGACCTAGCCGCTCCACGGCATGTGGGATCTTCCCAGACCGGGGCATGAACCCATGTCCCCTGCATCGGCAGGCGGACTCTCAACCACTGCGCCACCAGGGAAGCCCCTACTTATTTATTTTTTAAAGTTAGGTTTGTTGAGTTGATTTACCTATGGAAAAATTCACAATTGTTTGATTTCTTCTTCTGGTCAAGGCAGAGTAAGAGGGACCACATTTACTTTTTGTGTGCAACAACTTAAAATTTGGAAAAATTATAGGAAACAATGATTTTTAGATACTGGTTATCAGGAAGTGCAGGACTCTAACCCATGACAGAGGCAAAACAAATAAAATGAGTGTATGACTGCCCTAGAATAATGACTGCAGAGAGTTCCAGGTCACAGCACAGGGAGTTGAAAGCCAGGAGGAACCTGTCAGAATTTATGTGTTGAGGGTATGGAACTGAGAAATTCAGGGAGGACACACAGATAATGTTTGCAAGACAGTGAACCAGAAGCAGAGAGCTCCAGAAAGAGTTCAAGAGCTCTTCAGGTGTCCTCTCTTAGTATTCAGCTGAACAGTATCACCACATGTAGGTCGGGACATGAACAAATGCTGGAGAAATAAGCACCCAAAAGCAGCAGATGGAATCACCTGGCTCACACAGAAACAGGAATAGTTTATGTACTCACTATTCTTATAATTCACAATGCATTGGACACAGTACTTAGATGTATTGCCTAAGTAGTGGGGCAAACTGAACAAGTTCTTCTGCTCCATCTAACAAAACTATAAAAGGAAGCTTCAAAAATATCAAAGCCAATTGCATTCCAGAACAAAGCTCAAAGAGATGCATAAAAATATAAAAATACTCAATTACAAGGTAAAAGTTACAATATCTGTCAGTCAAAAATTATTGGGTATGCAAAGAAGCAGGAGAATACAACTCATAATGAAGACAAAGCAAACAATAGAAATAGATCCAGAGGACACATATGATAGAATCAGTAGATGAGAGCATTAAAATAGTTAATACAATTATATTCCATGTAAGAAGGTGAGAAAAGTTTGAGCTGATTAAGTGGAGACACAGACTATATTATAAATATTTTATGTCAAAGATATATAGCATAATATGTATCATAAATGTTTAAACCAGATTCAATTTAACATCTGATACAAAATATACTATATACTAAATATGATTCACAGTATAATAACCACTGAAAGAAACAGGGCAATGAATATAAAAACACAGAAGTAGAAACTGTTTTAAATAAAACTTTTAAAATGTCTTAAAAAATAGAGCATCAATGTGTTATGAAATAACCTCAAGCAACCTAATACAAATATCCCTTAATTTACAATGGGGTTATGTCCCAATAAACCCATCATAAGTTGAAACTATCATAAAGCAAATATGCATTTAATACATCTAACCTACCAAACATCATAACTTAGCCTAGCCTACCTTAAATGTTCTTAGAACACTTATATTACCCTATAGTTGGGCAAAATCATCTAACACAAAGCCTATTTCATAAAAAAGACTTGAATAACTCAGGTAATTTATTGAATATTATACTGAAAGTGAAAAACAAATTGTTGTCTGGGTACAGAAGGGTTGTAAGTTTATCGGTTGTTTACCCTCTTGATTGCATAATTGACTGGGAGCTGAGGCTCCCTGCTGATATCCAGCAACACAAGAGAGTATTGTGCTATATGTTGCTAGCCCAATAAAAGATCAAAATTCAAAGTATGGTTTCTACTGAATGCAAATCACTTTCACACCTGTGTAATGTTGAGAAATTATAAGTTGAATCATCATAAATTGGGGGCCAGCTGTATAAGTAAATGAAATTATGAAAGGAGAAGAGGAACTATAGCAGAAAATTATCCAAATTTTATATAAAACATACCCTCAGTGTCAAGTAGTTTAATGAACTTCAAGTAACTCAATGAACTCAACTTAATCAAATTGCTTAAAAACAGTAATTTATAGAAAATCTTAAAACCATCCACAGGAAAAAATATAAATCACATACATAACAAAGATAAGAATGACAGTAACTTTTTATTGTTAAAAGCAATGCAAGTCGAAGGGCAATGAGCAACATCTTTAAAGAATTGAAAGAAAAAAGAAAGATAAGTCAGAGTTCTATATATAGTGAAACTATTCCTCAAAAACAGAATAAATGCTTTTACAGACATATAAAACTGAAAGAATTGATCACTGACTGACTTGCCATAAAAAAATGTTAAAGATAATCCTTTAGGCAGAAGAAATATGATACATAAGAAAATCTGTATCTACACAAAGAATAAATAGAATCAGAAATGGAGTAAATATAAAAGATATATTTTAAAAAGATAATTATTAAAATGTTAGCAAAGCACTTCTGATTATTTAGCATATGTAGAAGTAAAATATATAACAACAATTGTATAAGGCCAGGAGAAGAAAAATAAGAACCAATTTTGTATGGTTTTTTAAAAGATATACTGTTTGGAATCTAAAGCACTACTAAAAATTATAATAGAAAGTTATAGTTGATAATCCAAAAAAGAAGATAAAATGGAATAATAAATAATAAAATTAATAAGCCAATTATATGAAGAAAGTAGGAAAAGTGAAAAATGGACCGAAAAATAGATGGTACAAACAGAGAAGAAATAACAAAATGATAGATTTTAATTCAATTATATTAATAATCACATTAAACATAAATGATCTAAACACCCCAATTTAAAAGCTGAGATTATCATAATAAAAACACAGCACAACTGTATGCTGCCAATAAGAAACATGCTTTAAATACAAAGAAACAATAAAAGCAAAAGGATACAAAACAATACACAATGCTATCACTAATCAAAAGCTGGAATGACTTTATTAATATCAGATAAAGTAGATTTCAGACAAAACATATTACCAATAGTAAAGAGGTTCAGTTCACAATGATAAAGGATTAAATCCTTCAAGAGGACATAGCAGCCCTAAAACAAAAATATGTTACCTAATAACAGATATTCAAAATAGAATCAAGAAGAAATAGCCATAGCCACAACTATAGCTAGAAT
The DNA here is from genome assembly GCF_003676395.1 of Aethalodelphis obliquidens. Taxonomy (NCBI): domain Eukaryota; kingdom Metazoa; phylum Chordata; class Mammalia; order Artiodactyla; family Delphinidae; genus Aethalodelphis; species Aethalodelphis obliquidens. The sequence continues at coordinate 35,616,863 of NW_020837945.1, forward strand.
GTTCAGTATTTCTTTCTGAACTATTAGTAGAAAAAGTAAAGAGAAAATCTGTAAGGATATAGAAGACAACACCAACGAACTTACCCTAACTGAAATTTATAGAACAATCCACTGAACAACAAGAGAATATATGTTCTTTTCAGTTACACATGGAACATTTGCAAAGATAAGCCATACTCTGGCACATAAAATGTCTAAATAAATTTAATATTATTCATTATACAAAGTATGCTCTCTAACCCCAATGAAATTAAATTGGAATTCCATAATATAATTATATCTGGAAAATCTCCAAATATTTAGAAAGTAAATAGTATATTCCTAAATAACAGATGAAATTAAAATGAAAATTAGAAAGTATTTGTCCTAGTTTCTGGCACAAAGCTCCTAAAACCCTTGGAATTTCCTAAGTGATAAGAGCTATAAAGGTGTCTTGATATACATAACAAACCCGTTTTAACCACAACTCAGTTTATGTTAATGAGGTGATTTTTGGAAAGCACTTTAAGACTGGGAGTTGTTACCAGGAGAGCCAATTATCTAATTAGAGAGTTGGAACTATCAATCCCATCCTCTGATCTCCGAGGAGAGGAAAGGGGCTGGAGGTTGAATTGATGGCCAATAGCAAGTGATTTAGTCAATCATGCCTATGTCATGAAGCCTCCATAAAAAACTCAAAAAGAAGAGGTTCAGAGAGCGTCCCAGTTGGTGAACATGTGCAGATTCAGGGAGAGTAGCTTACTCAGAAAGCATGGAAGCTCCAAACCCTTTTCCCATGCTTTGCCCTGTGCATCTCTTCTTTTTGGCTGTTCCTGAGTTATATCCTTTTATAATCTAGTAGGTAAAATGTTTCTGTGAGCCACTGTAACAAGTTAATTGAACACAGGGAGAGGGTCAATGGTACCTCGGATCTTCTACCTGTTTATTTCTTCGTGAATGTTGAGGAATATGACTAAATGCATGCCTTAAAATTCAACATGTCTTATAAAATATTTTAATTAAATATTCCAGCATTAACAACCTGTTCTTAAAATATCTAGTTATTAGTGGAAATCAACCACCTATTTTATGTTTTTCTGGAATTTAAAAAATTTTCTACATCTATCTTGAAATATGATCAATATTGAAACTAATGTCCAAATAAGAATGTATTACCCAAATAAAATAAAGTGCTATTATATAATCTGTACTATATAGAAATTCATTTATAAATATGTGTCAAGCATTAAAATGAATGTGGAGAAAAAGAATCTCTCATGTGCTGATAATATGAGTTTAAATTAGTACAGATAATAATTTTCTTGAGACCCAGAAGTTTTTCTTCTAAATATATATTCTAGAGGAATTGTGCACATATGCACAATAAAATAAGAGTGCTTCTTGCAAGTTTTTAAAAAATATTGACCTCGGGGCTTCCCTGGTGGCACGGTGGTTGAGGTGGTTGAGAGTCCGCCTGCCGATGCAGGGGACGTGGGTTCGTGTCCCGGTCCGGGAGGATCCCACATGCCGCGGAGTGGCTGGGCCCGTGAGCCATGGCCGCTGGGCCTGCGCGTCCGGAGCCTGTGCTCCGCAATTAAATTACATTAAATTCTACTACATTAAATTCTTCACCAAATTCTACTACATTAAATTCTTCACCAAATCTGTGAAGATCTTTGGTTCCTTTGAGAAAACATTTGACTATGGCTCACAGTGCAGCTTTGGTTAAGGTAGTATAAGAAATTAAGAACTTAGCCTATGGATTCTCAGAAGGCTTAACTTTAAAGTGACAGGTTCTTATAAGTTCAGAGGAAAAATGAGTGGGGAGACTTTCAGAGAAGAAGGGAAGTTCAGCAAGAGAATTATTATGGGGAACTGAGGGTACAGAAGAGGTATAGGCAGCATAGAAAGAAAAAAGAAAGATGCCTCTGGAGGTGAGACCTGAGACAAATAAGCCAGGAAAGAAGAACATGAGGCTTTGGAAGCCATTTTCTCTTTCTTTAATCCTTAGTTTTCCTCAGTTAATGCCTTATTTTGCAGAGAGGCAATTTTTAAGCTCCTATTAATGTTTGGGAAGCTTCAAAGTACCTGTTGAAATAAGCATTCTATTCAGTTTGGGAAATTTTAGAGCTAGGTTGTCCAATTCAGTTTTAAGAAAAGTAAGTTAGGGAATATCAAAAGTTCTCCATATTGACCACTGATATTCTAAATTGCCTTTGATCCGGCCAGTCCCTTTAGTTAGAAATGCACAAGAGGAAGGACTGTAGTTTTCAAACATAAAATCTGCTGGGGTCCCTGTAGGGAGGAAGCCCTCAAAATATTTAGATAATTGGGATCTAAATATTTTAGAGGTTTTGTTTTTTTTGTTTTTTTGTTTTTCTGTTTTGTTTTCTCTACAGTAAGAGAGTAACTTTCAAACAGCCTAAACATCTCAAACAGTTTAAACAGCTCAAACAGTTCAAACAGACCTAATAGCCTACAGGTCTAATATCAATACCAGTGAGTTTGAAGGGAATAGTCTGGTCTCAGAGTAGCCAGGCCAGAAGGTACTCAGCACAGTTCCAATAGAACCTCTCTTATTCCAAAGTAAATTGGGCTGAAGCCTGAACTGACACAGCAATTCCAATGGAACAGTCCCTGTTCCTAAAGGAATGGGCTGAAGGCTAGCCAGTTTTAGTTGGAACTGCCTGATTTCAAAATCAGGCCTAAGTGCCTAATGAGTACTCACAAACAGAACAGGCCTTAATGTGAAAGAACATAAACCTTAAAATAGATCTGAAATAAAGCCTGGAGAGCTTCCAAATGCAAAGTGTGTGGGTGGGGGTGGGGGTGGGGGAGAAGAAGCTCAGATCCAGGAGAAAAGCTTACCCTCAAACTCCTGAGTCAGAGAAAAAAGCAGTGAGCAACAATAGACTCAAAGTGGATGCGGCACCTGTTTGCTTACCAGCCTCAGAGCTGTCAGGGGTCACCTCTGAATCCTGTAGGGGACACCAAAATGTTGACATAAAACAAATAGCCTGGACTTCCCTGGTGGCGAGGTAGTTGGGAATCCGCCTGCCAATGCAGGGGACATGGGTTCGAGCCCTGGACGGGGAAGATCCCACATGCTGCGGAGCAACTAAGCCTGTTCGCCACAACTACTGAGCCTGAGCTTTAGAGCCCACAAGCTACAACTACTGAGCCCATGTGCCACAACTACTGAGGCCTGCGTGTCTGGAGCCCGTGCTCCACAAGAGAAGCCACAACAATGGGACCCGTGCACCGCAGCAAAGAGTGGCCCCCGCACACCACAACTGGAGAAGGCCCCCACACAGCAGCGAAGACCCAGCACAGCCAAAAATAAAATCAATCAATTAATTAATTAATTTTAAAAAAACAAAAAAACAAAAAAAACCCACAAATAGCCTGCTGGTTATTTATCAGTAAGAATGGGTGTTTTGGAGATCAGCACAGATTTGCAATGTGAGGTCTGCAACCATGGTGAGCCACCTGCAAATTCCTTTCCAAAATGGGGAGGAGGGGCTTCCCTGGTGGCACAGTGGTTGAGAGTCCGCCTGCCAATGCAGGGGACACGGGTTTGTGCCCTGGTCCAGGAAGATCCCACATGTCGCAGAGCGGCTGGGCCTGTGAGCCATGGCCTCTGAGCCTGCGTGTCTGGAGCCTGTGCTCCGCAACGGGAGACGCCACAACAGTGAGAGGTCCACGTACCGCAAAGAAAGAAAAAAAAAAAAAAATGAGGAGGAGAACTCTTTTATAGAGGGGGAAAAGGAAGTTGGGAGGACTATAGCAAACAAAGAGTTCATGACTCTCATTGGCTGATAGCTTACCAGGAATGAAGAGGAAATCTTGTCTCTTGACTCTTTTTAATTGAGGTTTCTCCTTATTAATTTTTACAGTGATAAAGAAAACAGAAAAAATCCTAAGCAGCATAGAAAACATTAGGAAAAATATGGCTTGTTCATAAAGAAATATTGCTCGTAAAATTAACTGTAATTGTATGAATAATACTGATAAATCTCAAAATCATAACATGAGTGAAAAAGCAACTTTCAGAGAGACATGTATGGTATGATTACATTTATGTAAAATTTGTTTAATATAGAGAGTCATAAATTCTTTTGAGATTTGTGTATATATATGTGCAATATATTACACGAAACATAGACTTCACAAACCAAATTCATAATAGTGATAGAGTGTGGTGACGAAAGGAGAGAGAAAAAAGGAATTGGGATAATTACAAATTTGATTTCAACCTTATCAGTAATGTTTTACTTTTTATTGTTAAAATGACATAAGGCAATTATGACAAAATTTTATTTTTTATTACTCTTTAATCAAATTACACCATTATTTATTTTATTCTCTGTATTTTTCTGAATACTAGTTTATAAATTATAAAACTATTACATTGTTTATAATTTGTAATCAGTTTGAAACTTTCCTGTTTTATTCTGTACTATGCTCACCTGTCTTTGTCTAGGCAATATTACACTCTACTTTTAAATAGATGAACTTGAATTTATTTCTAATGGATTTTATTATTTTCTTTTGGACAGTGTACTAAATCTTAAAGGTAATGTAAGTTATTTTTCTTTAACCATTAGCAATATTAGCTACCTAATACATTATTATTACCTGTGAATTTAGCATATTGGCAATTCCTTTATCCAAATATCTAGATATTTTTATTGAATGAAAAGAAATAAAGAATGTTTCCTGTTGGATACTACACAATATTCCACCATGGGTGATGCCTAGCTACTGGCAACCACTCTTGCAGTTGAGCCCTAAGGACCATTACTAGTCACCAGAGTCACTATACTCAGAACTAACAAGAAGTAGAGATCCAGACAAAAGATATTGTCCAGAATCTGAATGAGCAGAGTTGTTAACAATTTCGTTGTAACAGGGCACAGACTTACATACTGATTTCTGATTAGCCACACAAAAATCCTAGTAGCCTTCCAAGTAAGGGACTAAAACCATATGAGGATTCTAACAGGGCCTGAAATATTGTGTGAACGTGAATGGTGTATGTAAGTGTATAATTCTCTTTCTCTTTATGAAGGAAGCATAAGAGTGTGTGTCAGAGCAATCTGAGAGGCAAGAATGCATCATATTCATCATCAAGTGTCCCCACATTCTTTGTGAGCAGATTTAGGAGCTAGGGCAAAAGACTGTTTATCAAATAAACATAATTTGAAACAAAAGTCAATATAAAAGCTACTAAGAGCATCAAAATAAGCACCTATTCAAATTTCTAGAATTAAATTGATTCTTTTTCTCTTGTCTATGGTATCTGACAGTTATCATAAAGGAAAATGAATAATAAAAAATATCACCACCATTTAGTAAGTACAGGCATACCTCGTTTAATTGCACTTCACTTTATTGTGCTTTGCCGATATTGTGTTTTTTACACATTGAAGGTTTGGGGTAGCCCTGCCTCAAACAAGTCTATTGGCACAATTTTTCCAACAGCCTTTGCCCACTTAATGTCTCTGTGTCATATTTTGGTAATGCTCAAAATATTTCAAACTTTTTCACTATTAGTAAATTTATTATGCTGATCTGTGATCAGTGATCTTGACTGTACTCTTGCAAAGATATTATGACTTGATAAGGTCTCAGATGATGGTTAGAATTTTTAGCAACAAAGCACTTTTTAATTAAAGTATGTACTTTTAGACATAATGCTATTGCACACTTAATAGACTGCAGTATAAACATAACTTCTATATGCACTGGGAAACCAAAAATTTGTGTGACTCGATTTACTGTAATATTCACCTTATTGTGGTGGTTTAAAACCAAACCCGTGATACCTTCAAGGTATGCCTTACTATGCTCAATAAAATCTTTAGGGCTTTTACGTATATCATTTCATTCAATAATGAAAATCATGATTACAATAAATAGATTGCTTTTTTAACTTAGAAAGTCAACCTATACTTGTAGTTCCTTTAATTGACTGTATCAGTACTATCTGAATTTAGTTTTGTCCTTTAGATTCATTTTGATTTCTATATCCATTTTAAGGAAATATTATTTTGTATGATATGTATTTCTAAGGCCATATTATTTTGCTGCAGTTTCTAATATGCATGAAGATATTACACATTTATATTACTGTCATTGTATGTATATCTGTACACACATACCTAGATAATATAGGGATTCACAGAACATATTTCACTTTAATTTCCCTTATATAAATGCATTTAATATCTTTAGCAGCTCCCATAAATTTATTTTAATGATTGCAGCAATTAGGTTCAGACATGTTTCTTAGTTTATTTGTATTTTCCTATTATTTGCAGTTAGATTTCAGTTAATGTAATTTATGACTAAAACATCTGTGTTTTTAAAATGTTTTCCATGATATAAGAATTGTCTGCTTATTAATCAACCTATAAAACCTTTTGATGAATTTTATATTAAAGTTCAAATTACTTTAAAGTCAGAATACTTACTAGAGATATGTATCTCTCAAGTTATTTTCAAAAATTACTTTTAAAAACATTTATTTTGCAAACCATGCTCTCACACAGAATATCAAATAATAGTTTTTTGTTCTTTTTGTTTTGTTTTTTAGTATTTATCTTGTAAGACATTCTACATATGGTTTTCCAGGAATGTTTGACTGTGACTCTTTGGGATTAATGATTTATTGTGGAATGGATTTTCAGCTGACCAGTATATAATAGGGTCATTAAAGAAAAATAAGAATGGAAACAACATTTTCCTTTCTCCAGTCCTCAGGGACTCCTTGTCCTGCATGGTTTCCTCAAGATAATGGCAAATGGTTCATCAATGACATCTGACATTTCCTTAATTACCCTCAGGACACATGACATGAGGATGTTCTGATTTGAATTCTTCCAATTTTTTCCAGGAGATATTTTCTCATTTCAGCCTTATTCTCATTCCATGCTCCAGGTAACAACTTTCTTCCAACATTAAAAGCTTTTTTTGCTGGCTATTATCAGTGTTTCTCCTTACCTGTCAAAGTAAGGTAATTTCCTCTGATTCTCCTTTTATGCTAATATATTCACATACTTTTATTTTTTGGAAGGGCAGGTAATTTTTATGGACTCTGTTAGGGATATTTCCTCTCTATTTCTGGCCTTTCTACAGTAAAACTACACAAGTCTACTGATTAGACTTTTCAGCTTTTTCACCTGACCTTAAATTCTCTGTTTTGTACATAATTTTTTAAATCAACAATCAATTATTGAGCTTCTAGGCATACTTTCACATTCAATTTAGTGATACAATGGGATTTCTCATCAAAATGAATTCCCAGTAAGTGAAAATTTTAAATACTTTTTTATTATATTCAAGCTAGAATTTTGCCCAGGCAAGAGTTAAGTGGCAGAGTTTCATCAGAAATATTCCATTCATGGGGGAGAAATATTGAATTTGGAAACCAAAGGATATTGGTTAAATTATTTCTCTTTGTGACTCTGAATCAAATTTAATCACCCTCCTATATTCTTTTCCAGTACATAAGAAACATGACTAAGAATCCCTGCCCTACCTACCTCACACTGGAAAGTACCTATGAAAACATTTGGTAGACCATGAAGCAACAGACAAATGTAGCATGCTGCTAAAAATGCACTCTGTAAAGTACAAATAAAGAAGAGACACTTTTCTGAGGAACTGAGAACTGTTGAGGTCATGTCTTCCAAACTTAAGCATTCCTATGTCATTTACAGTCATCTTTCAGAAACTCTACTGTATACTTTATTTAGTCAGATGTTACAGGGTATAAGAAATCTGCTTTTGTAGCTTTATACTGCAAAAATGGATAATCCCCATGTCATTCCCTAAGGGAGTAGCAGGCTATCACAAGCTGTTCCCACACAACTCTCTCCAGCTGAGTTGATACACAGAACTTTTCAGTTCAATGTCAAGCTCCCATTGAACTCTGTGTCACCTGAACATCTCCTCAAGTTTCCTTATAACTTTCATTGCTAGTTTGCTCACTGATGCTGAGATGTTGCCAGTTGTGCTCTCACTGACTATATCTAGGGCTAAAATTCTGGCACACATATCAGACAACTGGAAAGTTTAAATCTTACTGGGATGCTGTCTTTCTTTAACATTTCACATTTGTCATTTCATTTTATTAGGTCAGGCATTGTAGAAAACAAAGAGAAAAAAAAGGCTTCAGAATTTGCCTTAAGGTAGGGGATATAGAGGAAAAGGAATAATATGTTTTAGACTTGATACATTCAACTTTTTAAGAATTTGATATTAACAGTTAAAGTGCCTAAAATTAAGTCCTATGTAAAGGTAGCCATGGTTTATTGTTTTGTTCCAGTGAACACAATGGTTTTTCCTTTTCCAAGATAATTACTTGGAATTTAATTACTTATTGGCTAAATTCTAACACTGGGCTTTGGGTAATTCACTCAACTTCTTCCAGACTCCTTCCTCTAAGTTGCAAAATGGAGCTGATAATACTAACCTGACCCAAATTCTGTGAAGAGTAATTGAAATAATATACAGGAAAATATGTTTTAAATGAGTAGACTAGATTATAATTGGTATATGTTTCACCTTCAGCAAGATCTGTAGAATGTGTACAGACAGATATTCAGACAAAAAAGTAAAACATTAAGCTATTATATTAAAGAGCATAAAATATAATCGTGGATCCTACAACCACTTACACTATTCAAGAACAGAATACACAGACATAAATTTGTTAAATTTTGTGGCTTAATTATTATAACTAGGTGTTCATGGAGGTGAAGGTTAATAAAAGCTGAACTAGTAGGGAGGGTTACATAGAGATTTTCTGGGAAACGTGGGAATACATAGGATTTAGATAGGCAGAGGGTTGGACAGAGAAACTCACAGGTAAATGGAATAGCATTCATGAATGCATAATAAGGAGGTATATGTCTAGAGCAACAAGGATATTAAGCTGATATGAACAAAAAATAAATATTTGAAATATCTTTAGGTAGGTAAGGTGAAATCAGGTCAGACAAGATTTAAAAAGTAAAGACATACTGAAATTAGTGGGATGGGAAGTACAAATTAAATAAAAGCTTTTGAGCAATGAAATTATGTAAGAATTTTTCTGAATTGTTCTGACATTTTTTTAAAGAAATAGTCTAAAAATGATGAAAAGAGAAATTAGAATTGGGAAAACTAGCTATGAATTTGTGGTACCTATTTATGTTAAAGGTGATGACGTTATATACAGAAGTACTAACAGTGGAAATAGAGAAAATGAAAACACTTAACTCACAGGAAAACAATAGTGTAGCTAGCACTAAGTATCAGCTCTAAGAATAGAAGAAACTGGAGCAAATCACACTGTGACTCTTTCCTGAGCATTCCTCCTACCCTGTATTCAATATGCATAAAATCTAGTTAAAATTAACATCAGTAACAACCGTAAAAAGGAAATAACTCACCATGAGGGAAACCTGGCATCTATGCATTAACAAGAAAGAGTTTCTTTGTTCTGGCAATGATGGCAGTTTCTGGACTGATTTTTAAAATACTCAGATATCATACACCTGATGTTTTTAGCTTCAGCTTGCAAAACTCTCATTGCAAAGTGACTCTTTCAGTGACTAAATAGAATTCAACAACATGGAGCTCTCAAGAGTCTGGAGTCTGGGCTGACTTTGCAAAATTGCTCTCTGCTAGATATACTTCTGAAAGCAGTTGTCAGATCAAACAAGGCTGCATTGGCTGCAAGCTATTGAAAGCAAAAAGACAAACATAAAATAAATGGTTGACCTGGCTCAGCATTTCATTGAAGGAAAGCTGTGCCTGTCAGTCAGATCACCGTACAATTCTTCTTGGAAGAGATAAAACATATCGGAGGAGAAGGAAAAAACAAAACAACCTGGAGAAGGATGAAAGACCAAGGAAAGTAATAAAACCCTGTGCAAAACAAAAAGCGGGCACAACACTGGAGAAAAGACAGATTCATTTTTATTTAGTAGAAAATTCAAGCATTTGTTTCCCTTTCCTTTCAAGTTGATCACCTTAAGTTCATAATGGTTCACAGAAACAACCCAAAAAGCACAGGAGAGCAACAAGAGCAGCTGATGGGGAAAAGAATCAATGAAGACAAGCTGGTTTAACTTTGAAGAATTATTAACCACCAGAAAAGTCAAAATGCTTAAGAAAAAAGGCTGTGTAAGTCAAAGAGGAGAGTGTGAAAGATTTATTTTTAAATCTAGTTGACATGCCAGTTTACCCAGTCAAGAACTAAGGTAATAGCTTAAAACATCTTGGGAACTTTTCTATGAAGTATGGTAAAACAAGAAGAGAAAGGTTTTGCCAGCTCTGTAGGTATTCGCATACTTACTGAATTTCTAATTACACAAGGTCATCTTTTTTTAAATTTTTTTAAATCTGATGATCTTTGTTCACTGCTGCTAAAAAAAATTAATATCACTATAAAAGTCACATTGACTCTATGATGGATAAGACTGGAAGAAGCTATCCCTTCTGATGAGTCTCTCTTTGCTTTCAATGACATCCTTTATGCAACTGGACAACTGGCAATGTTACTGAGAAACAAAACCTATGGCCATTTTCAACTTATTTGAAGAGTTTGGGAAATAATTTAATCATGATATAAATCACCCAAAATTATAACTTCATATTAACTTATGTAAACATGGCACAAGCAGCTTATGTACATAATTTGGCTTTAGCATATTTGACAATGTGCTAAAGATAAACACAAAACATAATGTTTCCCCAGTTTTCCTATTACCTTTCAGGAATACTAAACACCTAGAATGTTAAAAGTACATTAGAAGAGTTCCTAGGCAACTCTAGCCCATGGGTTACTTTGTTGGGGCAGAAGGAAAGAGCTTTCTGAGTCCGCTTTTTGGAGAAAGGGTCAGGGTTGCCAAAAGCCATGAAGTAGAAGAGAGGGAGCTGATGTGTACAAATAACCATGTGGCTGACAGGGTCTTGATGCTTTGGCCTGGTGTCAGGTATGAGCCTCTGAAGTGGGAGAGCCGAGTTCAGGACAATGGACCACCAGAGACCTCCCAGCCCCACATAATATCAATCACAGGGAGCTCTCCCAGGAAACTCCGTATCAACGCTAAGACCCAACTCCACCCAATAGCCAGGAAACTCCAATGTTGGACACTCCATGCCAAATAACTAGCAAGACAGGAAAACAACACCACCCACTAGCAGAGAGGCTGCCTAAAATCATACTAAGTTCACAGACACCCCAAAACACACCACCAGACACGGACCTACCCATGAGAAAGACAAGATAGAGCCCCACCCACCAAAACACAGACACCAGTCCCCTCCACCAGGAAGCTTACACAAGCCACTGAACCAGCCTCATCCACTGGGGGCAGACAACAAAAACAATGGGAACTATGAACCTGCAGCCCACGAAAATAAGACCCCAAACCAGTAGGTTAAACAAAAAGAGAAGACAGAGAAATACACAGCAGATGAAGGAGTAAAGTAAAAATCCACCAGAGCAAACAAATGAAGAGGAAATAGGCAGTCTACCCGAAAAAGAATTCAGAGTAGTGATAGTAAAGATGATCCAAAATCTTGGAAATAGAATGGTGAAAATAGAAGGTTTAACAAGGACCAAGAAGAACTAAAGAGCAAACAAGCAATGATGAACAACACAATAAATTAAATTAAAAATTCTGTAGAAGGAATCAATAACAGAATACCTGAGGCAGAAGAATGGAGAAGTGACCTGGAAGATAAAATCGTGGAAAAAAATTCTGCAGAGCAGAATAAAGAAAAAAGAATGAAAATAATTGAGGACAGTCTCAGAGACATCAGGGACAACATTAAACGTAACAACATTCGAATTATAGGGGTCACAGAAGAAGAAGAGAAAAAGAAAGGGACTGAGAAAATATTTGAAGAGATTATAGTTGAAAACGTCCCTAATATGAGAAAAGAAATAGTTAATTGAGTGCAGGAAGGGCAGAGAGTCCCATACAGGATAAATCCAAGAAGAAACATGCCAAGACACATATTAATCAGTCTATCAAAAATTAAATACAAAGAAAAAATATTAAAAGCAGCAAGGGAAAAGCAACAAATAACATTCAAGGGAATCCTCATAAGGTTAACAATTCATCTTTCAGCAGAAATTCTGCAAGCCAGAGGGGAGTGGCAGGACATAATTAAAGAGACAAAAGGGAAAAACCTACAACCAAAATCACCCTAGACAGCAAGGAAGTTATTCAGATTTGATGGATAAATTGAAATCTTTACAGACAAGCAAAAGTTAACAGAATTCAGAACCACTAAACCAGCTTCACAAAAAACACCAAAGGAACTTCTCCAGACAGGAAACACAAGAGAAGGAAAAGGCCTACAAAAACAAACCCAAAACAATTAAGAAAATGGTAATAGGAACATACATATTGATAATTACCTTAAATGTAAATGGATTAAATGCTCCAACCAAAAGACAGACTGGCTGAATGGACACAAAACCAAGACCCATATACATGCTGTCTACAAGAGACCCACTTTGGACCTAGGGACACTAACATACTGAAAGTGAAGGGATAGAAAAAGATATTCCATGCAAATGGAAATCAAAAGAAAGCTGGAGTAGCAATTCTCATATCAGACAAAATAGACTTTAAAATATTACAAGAGACAAAGAAGGACATTACATAATGATCAGGAGATCAATCCATGAAGAAGATATAACACTTGTAAACATTTATGTTCCCAACATAGGAGCACCTCAATATATAAGGCAAATGCTAACAGCCATAAAAGGGGAAATCGACAGTAACATAATCATAGTAGGGGACTTTAACACCCCACTTTCACCAACGGTTGGATCATCAAACATGAAAATAAATAAGGAAACACAAACTTTAAATGATACATTAAACAAGATGGAGTTAATTGATATTTACAATACATTCCATCTAAAAACAACAGAATACATTTTCTTCTTAAGTGCTCATGGAACATTCTCTAGGATAGATCATATCTTGGGTCACAAATCAAGCCTTGGTAAATTTAACAAAACTGAAATTATATCAAGTATCTTTTCTGAACACAATGCTATGAAACTAGATATCAGTTACAGGAATAAAACTGTAAAAATTACAGACACATGGAGGCTAAACAATACACTACTAAATAATCAAGGGATCACTGAAGAAATCAAAGAGGAAATCAAAAAGTACCTAGAAACAAATGACAATGAAAACACGATGGTCCAAAACCTATGGGATGCAGGAAAGTAATTTTAAGAGGGAAGTTTATAGCGATACAATCTTACCTCAAGAAACAAGAAAAATCTCAAATACACAACCTAACTTTACACCTAAAGCAATTAGAGAAAGAACAACAACAACAAAAAAAATAAAAGTTAGAAGAAGAAATCTTAAAGAACAAATCAGAAATAAATGAAAAAGAAATAAAGGAAACAATAGCAAAGATCAATAAAACTAGAAGCTGGTTCTTTGAGAAGATAAACAAAATTGATAAACCATTAAGCAGACTCATGAAGGAAAAAAATGAGAAGACTCAAATCAACAGAATTAGAAATGAAAAAGGAGAAGTAACAACTGACACAGCAGAAATACAAAGGATCATGAGGATTACTACAAGCAACTATATGCCAATAAAATGGACACATTCTTAGAAAAGCAGAAACTTCTGAGACTGAACCAGGAAGAAATAGAAAATATAAACAGACCAATCACAGGAACTGAAATTAAAACTGTGATTAAAAATCTTCCCACAAACAAAAGCCCAAGACCAGATGGCTTCATAGGCAAATTCTATGAAACATTTAGAGAAGAACTAACACATATCCTTCTCAAACTCTTCCAAAATATAGCAGAGGGAGGAACACTCCCAAACATATTCTACAAGACCACCATCACCCTGATCCCAGAACCAGACAAAGATGCCACAAAAAGAGAAAACTATAGGTTAATATCACTGATGAAGATAGATGCAAAAATCCTCAACAAAATACTATCAAACAGAATTCAAAAGCACATTAGGGATCATACACCATGATCAAGTGGGTTATATCCCAGGAATGCAAGAATTCTTAAATATACACAAATCAATCAATGTGATACACCATATTAACAAATTGAAGGATAAAACCTTATGATCATCTCAATAGATGCAGAAAAAGCTTTTGACAAAATTCAGCACCGGTTTATGTAAAAATTCTCCAGAAAGTAGGCATAGAGGGAATCTACCTCAACATAATAAAGGCCATATATGGCAAATCCACAGCCAACATCATTCTCAATGGTGAAAAACAAATCATTTCCACTAAGATCAGGAACAAGAGAAGCTTGCCCACTCTCACCACTGTTATTCAACATAGTTTTGGAAGTTTTAGCCACAGCAATCAGAGATGAAAAAGAAATAAAAGGGATCCAAATCAAAAATGAAGAAGTTAAACTTTCACTCTCTGCAGATGACATGATCTTATAAATAGGGAATCCTAAAGATGCTACTGGAAAACTACTAGAACTAATCAATGAATTTTTTAAAGTAGCAGGATACAAAATTAATGCTCAGACATCTCTTGCATTCCTATACACTAATGATGAAAAATCTGAAAAGGAAATTAAGAAAACACTCCCATTTACCATTGCAACAAAAAAATAAAATACTTAGGAATAAACTACCTAAGGTTACAAAAGACCTGTATGCAGAAAAGTATAAGACACTGATGAAAGAAATTAAAGATGATACAAACAGATGGAGAGATATACCATGTTCTTGCATTGGAAGAATGAACATGGTGAAAATGACTATACTACCCAAAGCAATTTACAGATTCAATGCAATCCCTATCAAACAACCAATGGCATTTTTCACAGAACTAGAACAAAAAATTTCACCATTTGTATGGAAACACAAAAGACCCCAAATAGCCCAAGCAATCTTGAGAAAGAAAAATGGAGCTGGAGGAATAAGGCTCCCTCACGTCACACTATACTACAAAGCTACAATAATCAAGACAGTATGGTACTGGCCCAGAAACAGTAATATTGATCAATGGAACAGGATAGAATGCCCAGAGATAAACCTACACACATATGGTCACCTTATCTTTGATAAAGAAGGCAAGAGTATACAGTGAAGAAAAGACATTCTCTTCAAAAAGTGGTGTTGGGAAAACTGGACAGCTACATGTAAAAGAATGAAATTAGAATCCTTCCTAACTCCATACTCAAAAATAAACTCATAATGGATTAAAGACCTAAATATAAGGCCAGAGAGTGTAAAACTCTTAGAGGAAAACATAGGCAGAACACTCTATGACATAAATTACATCAAGATCCTTTTTGACCCACCTTCTAGAGAAATGGAAATAAAAACAAAAATAAACAAATGGGACAAAATGAAACTTAAAAGCTTTTGTATAGCAAAGGAAACTATAAACAAGATGAAAAGATAACCCTAAGAATGGGAGAAAATATTTGTAAATGAAGCAACTGATTAATCTCCAAAATATACAAGCAGCTCATGTGGCTGAATATCAAAAAAAGGAAAGCTCAGTCCAAAAATGGGCAGAGGCGCTAAATAGATATTTCTCCAAAGAAGATATACAGATTACCAACAAACACATAAAAGGATGCTCAACATCACTAATTTTTAGAGAAATGCAAATCAAAACTACAAAGAGGTATCACCTCACACCAGTTAGAATGGGCATCATCAGAAGATCTAGAAACAATAAATGTTGGAGAGGGTGTGGAGAAAAGGGAACCCTCTTGCTCTGTTGGTGGGAATGTAAATTGATACAGCCACTATGGAGAACAGTATGGAGGTTCCTTGAAAAACCAAAAGTAGAACTACCATGTGACCCAGCAATCCCACTACTGGGCATATATCCTGAAAACAACCATAACTCAAAAAGAGGCATGGGGCTTCCCTGGTGGCGCAGTGGATGAGAGTCCGCCTGCTGATGCAGGGGACACGGGTTCGTGCCCCGGTCTGGGAAGATCCCACGTGCCATGGAGCGGCTGGGCCCGTGGGCCATGGCTGCTGAGCCTGCACGTCCGGAGCCTGTGCTCCGCAATGGGAGAGGCCACAACAGTGAGAGGCCCACGTACCGCAAAGAAAAAAAAAAAAAAAAGAGTCATGTACTGCAATGTTCATTGCAGCACTATTTACAATAGCCAAGACATGGA
Source organism: Aethalodelphis obliquidens (assembly GCF_003676395.1). Lineage (NCBI taxonomy): Eukaryota > Metazoa > Chordata > Mammalia > Artiodactyla > Delphinidae > Aethalodelphis > Aethalodelphis obliquidens. Next base: position 35,633,026 of record NW_020837945.1, read on the forward strand.
AGCAACCTAAGTGTCCATCAACAGATGAATGGATGAAGAAGATGTGGCACATATATACAGTGGAATATTACTCAGCCATGAAAAGAAATGAGTCAATTGTAGTGAGGTGGGTGGACCTAGAGTCTGTCATACAGAGTTAAGTAAGTCAGAAAGAGAAAAGCAAGTACTGTATGCTAAGGCATATATATGGAATCTAAAAAAAGAAAAATGGTTCTGAATAACCTAGGGGCAGGACAAGAATAAAGACACAGACATAGAGAATGGACTTGAGGACACGGGGAGGGAGAAGGGTAACCTGGGACAAAGTGAGAGAGTAGCACTGACATATATACACTACCAAATGTAAAACAGATAGCAGCTGCATAGCACAGGGAGATCAGCTCAGTGCTTTGTGACCACCTAGAGGGGTGGGATAGAGATGGTCAGAGGGAGACACAAGAGGGAGGGCATATGAGGATATATGTATACATACAGCTTATTCACTTTGTTATACAGCAGAAACTGAGACAACATTGTAAAGCAATTATACTCCAATAAAGATGTTTTAAAAAAGTATGTATGTCGGATATTTGGGGAAAATAAAGACATGCACCCCAGTGTCAGTAAAAATCACTCATCTTTTCACATGCAGAGATAACCTCCGATGGTTTGGGGGATATTCATTTCTAGGTATTTTTCTATGTAAATATGTGCATATGCATTATAGTTAGGTTTTGTGCAAAAGCGGGATCACACTTTATATACTATTGTTTTATAAATTTTTTTTCTTTATCATGAGGATTTTTCAATTATTCATCTCTAACAGTATATAAGGACAGTGTGCTAGTACGTTGCAAAGCTATACTACCATTTATTTCTTCAGTCCCCTACCGATGGCTATTTAGGTTGTTTCCAGTTTTTCACTGTTATAAATGTGATGAATATCTGTACATAAATCTTTGTGCGCATGTCTATTCGCTAGGAATAAATTCTCAGAAGTGGAATTGTTAGTCAAAGAGTATTTCAGCTTTCTTTCTAGAAAAGTTTTGCTTCTCTGCATTCCAGCCAGGACTCTGAATTCCTGCCCCTTCACTCACACTCTTGCCATTATTATTTAATATTTGCCAAATTAATCGCTTTTGAAAATATATCTTTTAATTTGCTTTCCTTTGCTTACTTGTAAAGCTTAACCTTCCAAATATATTTCTCCATTTTTACCTCTTCTTTTGTGAATTTTCTGTTGGTATCCTTTGCAGTGGACATTTTCTTAGGTGTGGTCTCACTTTCCCTCTCCTCTTTCCAACATTTATCCAGTCCCACCCTCTTACTCGCTTACCTCCCCAGTCCCTGTTGACAGCTTAGCTCTCCCATCACTTCCTCCTCTTTATCAGTAACTTACAGAAGTTGTTCTTTGTTTGAATTCTAGTTGTGGGATAGATACATCTTCTTTTTGACTTTTCCTTTCATCAGTAATTAGTTCTTCCACTCCGATTTGAAGAAGTCCCTTCTGGCAGTCATCTTCTCTATTTAAAGTATGACCTATTGGGACTTCCCTGGTGGTGCAGTGGTTAGGAATCCACCTGCTGGTGCAGGGGACACTGGTTTGAGTCCTGGTGCAGTAAGATCAAACATGCCGCGAAGCAACTAAGCCCGTGTGCCACAATTACTGAAGGCTGCACACCTAGAACCCGTGCTCTGCAACAAAGAGAAGCCACCACAATGAGAAGCCCGCACACTGCAATGAAAAGTAACCCCTGCTCGTGACAACTAGAAAAAGCCTGCACGCAGCAACAATGACCCAACTCAGTCAAAAATAAATAAATTAATTAATTAAAAAAAAATAAAGTGTGACCTATTACTGGGAAAAAAAGGTGCGTTATATTTCTTAAAGTATTTTATATACAATTAATGTATTTGTGAAAAATAAATAGATAGAAAAGGTAGATAGTGAGACATCACCCCCTCTCACACACACACATACACACACACAAACCCACAAAAATATCTACTTTGTAGCAACTTGTCAACTGGAAAAAAACCCCACACAATGTGAGAGTTGTTAGTTTAGTTTTATTTGGAGAAAAATGAGCACTATAACATAAGAGACAGCATCTCAGATAGCTCTGAGGAACTGATCCCAAGAGGTAGGTGGGAGAGGTCAGTATATATGTGATTTTGGTGAAGGGGGGTACATACAATCAAGCACATATTTTTGCAGAAGGTTGCTGCCAGTCTCTTGAAGGTTACTACTAATCACAAGGAACAGGTGTCACAACTTATGATTTTAGTGTTTTTCTAGATATGAGGAGATGCAAGAACTGGGCTCATAAAATCTTCTCATGAAAATATCTAACTATCTGAAGGCCTGTTCTGCCAGTTTTTTCCCAGTGTATACACTGCCTCATTCCTGATCTGCACCCTACACTCCTTTCAGAGTGTGTTCAAAGTTAGTGACTGGAGTAGCTTGTAACTTAATCATTGTAGAGGCAGTCAGCAAGTGCCAGTTTTTAGTTGGCACTCTCTACATTCACAGAGTATTTTCTCTGTCTTCCTAGTTTCCCCTGGGATCCATCACTTCCTCTGGAGAGATGAGAGATGTACATTTTTCTAAATCCATGTATTTTGAATTTGGTGTTCCTCCAGTTTTCCCTTCCACTTCATTACTCTACCATCTTCATATAAGGTCCCGTTTCTTCTGAGTTTCATATCCAGCTCTACCACCATGTAGACTCCCTCTCCTACTGAGCATCATATAGTAAACTCCTAGTTACTCTCTTTTAGTTTTAGAGATGCATTGACTGTCTTCTTATTATCTCAACACCTGTATCACCTGGGTGACATTATTTTCCACTTGGATGATCTGCACAATACCATAGTCATCTGCTTAAGTAGATATTCCCCCCTCTACTGTACTTCTGCCACATCTTTCTATTCCCACAAACTAGGATTTTGGCATTTTTCTCAAACTATTATACCTCTTAAATAATAAACTTATCTGTGCTATTGTGCCTTTTAATAAGAAATATAATAGTCCCCTCTTATCCACAGTTCTGAAACTGTGGATAAGTAGTAGTCCCCTCTTATCCACTGTTCTAAAAACAGAACAATTATAACAGTATACTATAATAAAAGTTACATGAATGTGGTCTCTCTCACTCAAAATATCTATTGTACAAAATATCTATTGTACATGAATGTGGTCTCTCTCACTCAAAATATCTATTGTACAAATTTAATGCCTTCTCCATCTTAACTATGCACTTATCACATACTCTGATGAATTCTACTCAGACTATGATCATTTCATAGCTTTGATATCCTGATCCCCCAAACTCCATTCAACTGTAGTCAAGCATCCCTTCCAGTTGTCCCCAAAGCATCTTATGTTTACTATTTCTTTCAATATACCTATTGATTTATTTCAATAGCATGTTAAGTTAGATGAACTCTTAACCCTACCAAGAATATTCACTTATATACATATACACACACATATAAACATATGAATACATATGTATGCATGTATACATATAGAACACATACCTATATGCATACATATGTATGTTTAAGCATACAGTTTTTCATTTAGTTAACATTCTAATAAATCATATGCAGTTCATTCTCAGTGTGAATCCAGTATTTCTACTACTTCATGAAGCCCTTAACCAAAAGAATATCTTCATCGTTTTGGTAAACTTTGTTTAGTACAGTTTTAAATTCACAGGAAAATAGAGAAAATAGTAGAGTTTCCATAAACAGAAAATCCAGTGTATCTTATTATTAACATCTTACTTTAGTAAATTTGTTACAATTAATGAACTGGTATTCATACATTATTTTTAAAGTTCACAGTTTAGATTTCCTTAGCTTTTTCCCAATTTTCTTTTTCTGTTTTAGAATCCTATTCAAGATACAATATTACATGTAGTTTAGTTTAGTCATGTTTCCTTAGGCTTCTCTTGAACAGTTTTTCAGAATTTCCTTGTTTTTATGACCTTGACAGTACTTATTGCTATTTTTCAGGATGATCCATTATTTGAATTTGTCTGGAAATTTTCTCATGATAAGACTAGGTTGTGGGTTATTGGAAGGAAGATCAGAGACGTAAAGTATCCTCTCCTTATGTCGTATCAATGTAAGTAATGTCAACATGATTTATGACTATTGATGTTGACCTTGATTGCCTGGCTGAGGTAGCATTTGCCAAGGTTCTCCACTGTAAAGTTACCCTCACCTTTCCATACTGTGCTTTCTTTGAAGAAATTAATTGTCTTCAGCTCACACTTAAGAAGTGAGGAGTTATGCTACTTCCTTGAGGGCAGATTATCTATATAAATTATTTGGAATTCCTCCCTATGGAAAATTTGCCTCTTCTCCCTCATTTATTAATTTGTTTAATCATTACTTATATCTTTGTGGGCTCATAGGTATTTATGTTTGTATTGGTTATAATCCATTACTACTTTTTTTTCATTGTTCATATTGTTCCAGCTTTGACCACTGGGAGCTTTCAGTTAGATCCTGTGCTACTTAGATATACTCCCATTATTGTGTGTTATTGTATGAATGTATGTGTGTTGGGGTTTTTGTTTGTTTGTTTTTAGTTACTTCTTGATTTTCTGGCATTATAAGATGTCCAGGCTCATCTTGTATATTTCTTACATCAGTCCTAGAATCAGCCATTTCTTCGAGGATCCTGGTTCCTTTCATTGCTGAATGTTATCAAAGACCAAGATTTGGTTGCTAGGTGTGATCATTGCTACTGATTATGTGTTCCCTTTAGGTCTCTCAGCTGATAGAGTGAGGAAATATGTGTGTATACTAACCTGTGTATGTTTACATATCTATAAATATTTTTATATGCAACCTTCTATATCTATATTAAGCTAAACATGAATTCTTATTGATGTATGCCTCCAACACTAATACACTACTACATGGATCATTCTAGCCTACTACCTTTATTTATCTATAAATTCCCACAGCAACACTGAGAACCTGGTTCCTCTAATCTACCATTCATTTACTTGAGTCTGAACTTCCAGTACACTTATGTATCTGTAACATGATTGTCAACCATTTCCTCTGTGGAAAACAATTTTATCTACTAGAGTACAGTGCTTGTGGGCTACTCCTATTACCTTTGTTCTTAGTGACATCACTTGTTTCCAGATGAATGAGGCTCTGATAAAATCTGTTCCCCTGAAAAATAGAGCTTTGTTGTGGATAACACTCTGGGTGTATTTTAAAATGGTTTCCCTACCCCTTCCAGAAATATGAGGATTGTTTTCGGGACTCGTCACCATGAGAATCTGATGGGGTTCCTGGAGATAGGACTCATGAATAGGTGGAGGTCCTCCTAACACTGAGGCCCCCAGGATTTTCTCATTCTCACAGTAGTTCAGACTCAGCCTTCAGCAAATTGTTAAAATTAGCATTTAAGTGTTCCTACATTTAAGCTGCTTCAGCTACTTCCTCTCCAGGTAAGCAGATCTCAGTTGTGATTCTCCATATTCACCTGACACTCCAGATTTTGGCGTGGCTGTTTGACAGTTTGATGGATCCAAGAAAAGTAGTTGATTTATAGTTTGTTAGCTTTTCTGTTGTTGTTGTAAGGACAGGAGTGATGACTTTCCAGCTGACTTTACATGTTGCAGCTGAAACTAGAAGTTCTTATGCAATATTAAGGAAGCACCTGGACTAGACTTTCCTGACTAATGCAGATAAGCCATTTTCCATCCCTAAAAAAAGCCACCTGAGAATGTTATGAATTCAATCATTGTTCAGACTTACCAGCTATCTCCTCAGGCCAAAAATTAGAATCAGAGTTTATTCATTTTACATGTGTAATAGTGAGATAAAACGTGTGATGGTAATAATTCCAGAGGTAGATGTACTAACAAAATGAGTAAAAGCTGAAAAAAATAGAGAAGACTGGGGAAAACTAAAAAGCTGTTGCAAATACCAAAAAGTCATGATAGTGTATCAACTTTTAGTGAAGGGACTCACAGTCTTACACATCTGTTATGTAGACCCTGCAGTGATTTATATATTTCCACAGAAGGTAATAATTGAGATCTACAATAATACACTCAACTCATGAATATACAAAAACACAAAACTATTTCTAATACATGAAATGTAATAAAACAGGGTTGTGTCCAATGTATTTTAGAGCAACCGCCATACTTAATACATTTAACACGTAAAAACCAATTGGGACTTAAATCAGTCAGCTTCTCTTGCCTGGAAAATCAGTTAACTAGAATACCTGAGTCCACCAGTGTTCTCAGTAGGGGGACCATTTCTTCATATTTTATCTATGAACGCTCTGGTATAATGTATAATTGTAGCAAGAAACAGCCATATTAAAATAAATCTTTTTTCTTACTCAGGTAATACTATTATGGATAATTATCTACCAAATATATTGACTAAAATAATCAAATTAGAATTGGTTAATAGTTGCCTTACTTCTTTTCAGTGAGAGTGAAAAGGGGGCACTGGAATATTCCCTGATGATAGATTTTCTTTTAGTTACATGGAAAACTATTTGATTGTTAGTGACAGAACCATCCTTTACTCTATGAAAGTGACGGAACAACAAATGCTCACATTGTTCCCTTTTCTCCACACCCTCTCCAGCATTTATTGTTTCTAGATTTTTTGATGATAGCCATTCTGACTGGTGTGAGATGATATCTCATTGTAGTTTTGATTTGCATTTCTCTCATGATTAGTGATGTTGAGCATTCTCTCATGTGTTTGTTGGCACTCTGTATATCTTCTTTGGAGAAAGGGAACCCTCTTACACTGTTGGTGGGAATGTAAATTGATACAGCCACTGTGGAGAACAGTATGGAGGTTCCTTAAAAAGCTACAAATAGAACTACCATATGACCCAGCAATCCCACTACTGGGCATATACCCTGAGAAAAACCATAATTCAAAAAGAGTCATGTACCAAAATGTTCATTGCAGCTCTATTTACAATAGCCCAGAGATGGAAACAACCTAAGTGTCCATCATCGGATGAATGGATAAAGAAGATGTGGCACATATATACAATGGAATATTACTCAGCCATAAAAAGAGACGAAATTGAGCTATTCGTAATGAGGTGGATAGACCTAGAGTCTGTCATACAGAGTGAAGTAAGTCAGAAAGAGAGAGACAAATACCGTATGCTAACACATATATATGGAATTTAAAAAAAAAAATGTCATGAAAAACCTAGGGGTGAAACAGGAATAAAGACACAGACTTACTAGAGAATGGACTTGAGGCTATGGGGAGGGGGAAGTGTAAACGGTGACAAAGCGATAAAGAGGCATGGACATATATACACTACCAAACGTAAGGTAGATAGCTAGTGGGAAGCAGCCGCATAGCACAGGGAGATCAGCTCGGTGCTTTGTGACCGCCTGGAGGGGTGGGATAGGGAGGGTGGGAGGGAGGGAGACGCAAGCGGGAAGAGATATGGGAACATATGTATATATATAACTCATTCATTGTGTTGTGAAGCTGAAACTAACATACCATTGTAAAGCAATTATACTCCAATAAAGATGTTAAAAAAATAAAAAAATAAAAAAATGCTCACATTGTGACTGTATCTTGTAGGTATCTGTTGTCTGTCTGAATTAAGGACTGGGAATATTTTCTAAAATAATGAATGTTTCAAGATGGGGAGATATTGTATGTCCAGTGGGATATTGTGTATGTTGTCCAGTAATCACAACTAAAGCACAGTACTGAGGACAAATGTCTTGAAGGGCCCTTTTTCAAAAAAGCCACCAACAATTGGAGTCAGTCACCCTCTTACAGGCCTTATTGAGAGTTGACAGAAATAGCCCTATTATTAACCAGATCCCTAAGCTCTCCCCAGGAAATAAGAAGTGAAAACAAACCATGTGGTTGTTTTTTGTAGAATGTTGATATCACATAATATATATTATTCCCTTCTCTTGTGTGTGTTTTTCGTTGTTGTTGTTTTTGTTTTTCTATCCAGAGCCAAGTGATGGAGGATCCAAGAACATCATTTGAAGAAATTAGAAAGGCCTGGAGAAAAGATAGTAGAGTTGTCAGATAAAATACAGAAAGCCTAGTTAAATATAGCTTTCAGATAAACAACAAAATTTTTGTAACACAAAACTGGCCTATGCAATGTTTGGGACATGCTTACAATAAAAAATAGTTATTATTCATCTAAAATTCAGGTTTACCTGGGCATCCTCATTTTAATTGGCTGAACGTGGCAAACTGAATATGGTAACTCGAATGATAGGCATCTTGTTTCCTGGCTAGCTACTTGCTTAGTGACAGAACATTCAGTTTTATTCTGACACTGCCACCTGGCTTAAGCATGATTAGAAAAAACTTTAAAAATACATTATGGGAGGATCAGACTGTGGTATGGTGTTGCGGTACCTCAATAAACCAGTCCCATGCTTTTGAGATTTTTGTAATAAGCTAAGTTGTCTTCCCACAAAAACTGGATGCCTGCCGAAAGATTTCAAAGAGTAGAACTATCTCAGAGCAGGACTTCTAAAACACAATGTGCCAAAGAATCCCCTGGAAATCTTGATAAAGAAAAAACAGAATATGTTTCAGAAGGTCTAGGATAGCACCTGAAATGCTACATGTCATATGACTTCCAAGTTATTGCCCAGGCTGAAGTCCCACTTACCAAATTTTATGTAGCACTGCAGATGAGTGTTACCTAGAGTCCACAGGCTGACTCTCAAAATTTCACTTACAAAAACTTGGTCTTGTCAATGACCTTAGAGAGTTTGGTGATCTAGAAATACTAACTTAAGTTTAATTTAGCAAACAAGACTGGTATAAGAATCCAGAATGCTCTGCTATTGACCACCCTCTTTCTCAATAATAAACTGAAACCTCACAAAATATGTCAATTAAATCTCATTTACGGTGTCTTTTCTTAAATCTCTACCAACATGCTCTGCATTAAGCTTTCTGTTAATTTTTATTAATGATCAACTATCAAAATTGCTTTGGAAACAAAGTTTTAGCAGTAACATCAATCAATAGGATTAAAATACCTTCCTTTTAAGGGTAAGATGGGACAACGTGAGAGAGTGGCATGGAGTTATATATACTACCAAATGTGAAATAGATAGCTAGTGGGAAGCAGCTGCGTAGCACAGGGAGATCAGTGCGGTACTTTTTGACCACCTAGAGGGGTGGGATAAGGAGGGTGGGAGGGAGACACAAGAGGGAGGAGATATGGGGATATATGTATATGTATAGCTGATTCACTTTGTTATAAAGCAGAAACTAACACACCATAGTAAAGAAATTATACTCCAATAAAGATGTTAAAAAAAAAACTTCCTGTTATACCTTAAAAGCTAAAGGTAATCACTAGCATGTATTTTAATATTACTTTCAATTTAAGACATAATCTTGAGACCAAATTTGTGTTGTTGTTGGTATTACTATTTTGCCTTTAAAGATAAGCTCAAAAACTTTTTAAAAATATGTTAAGTAGTTTCTTAATGGTCTCTAATACATGTATTTTATCTTATATTAAAAAATTTGAAATTGAGTCATGTATTAGAAATTCCATTTTTTCTTTCCTCTATCAAGTTTTAAAAAGGTAAAAGTTACTATTATGGTGGAAAATATCATTTCCATCATGCCAAAATAAATTACTATCTATGTAATGTCATAAAGAAATTTGAGGTTTCATATAATGTTCAAAGAACTGATGAATTTCCTTTTCATTATAGGTGTCAAAGCATTGCTACTTGCCCTGACCATATTCCAATTCCTGATCCACAAGTCTTGCTTCTGCAATAGAAAGGTTTTGTACCATAAAGTCATCAACTGCCACCTCTTCACTCCCAGCCACAGCTAATTGAACTAGAGGGAAGTCCTGACGTATCATCTAGACACCTCATGCCACCTGACAAGTAGAGGTACGTTGAGACAATCAGATTCTCTAATTCAGAAATTTAAATTTAAAATCTAAGAAAGAATTGTCTATTTTAGAAGAAGAGAAAATAATATATATAAACGCATGATTGGGCAGACTACGATATGTCATTTAGAAGACAAACTAATGGGAGAGCAGAGCCTGTGAGAAAGCAGCATAAGTCAATTTATAGTGTGATGAATAAAGCAGACATATACATTGTCAGTAGAAACATATTATCTGCAAAGGACTAGAGCAAAGATTGGTGACCTTCTCCCTCTAGGGTGCCTTGAGCCAGTGTGAATCTAGATCTGCCCTGCTCCAGCTTCTCTTTGGCCTACCTTATTATGTATTCTATTTTCATAAATCTTCATGGAAAAACTGTCATAGCTTCACATGTATCATTATAATATCTTCCTACTTGATTTAGTTTGTCCGCTCTCTGTGCTTTGCAACCAAAAATATTCTATCTAAACTTTATCTTTAAACATGCAATAGCTTAGATAACGGCCCCAAGAAAAATTTGTCCATGGAAACTGTGCATGTGAACTTATTTGGGAAAAGGGTCTTTGCAGATGAATGAAGTTAAAGATCTCAAGATGAGATCAACCTACATTGTCCTGGTGGACCCCAAATCCAATGACAGGTGTTTTTATGAGAGACAGAAATGAAGAGACAGACACAGGAGAAGGGCATGTGGAGACAGAGGCAGAGCTTAGAGTGATACACCTGCAAGAAATGTTTTGAGTCAACCAGAACCTGGAAGAGGCACGAAATATTCTTCCCGAGAGCTTTTGAAGGAGTGCAGCCCTGCTGACAACGTAAGTTTGAACTTCTGGTCCAGAACCATGAGACAAACCAAAATTGTGACAGTTTGTTACAGTAACTGTAGGAAATTCACACGAAAAGTTTTCCTCCATATGAAGTGAGTGGCAGAGGTTTTCATCAAATATGATTTGAATATATAAACCTTGCCTCTATTTTCTTAAATAGAATATTGTGGTTGTAATTTAGACTATTTTCTTAACTCTGGATAAAACTTTACTTTTGTATTTTGCAAAGATGATGATTTGCCTGGAACTGTAGATGTTGATAGAGCTTTTGGTCCCTACACCAAGTGGCCCTAGGTTGCTAGATTTTCTTGAATTATTATTTCTCCTTTATGGCAATTTTTTTTAGTCTATTTATCTACTCTCTAACTGTTATAATTTTATTTTTCACTTGTTAAGCAATATTCTAACAAAAATTATTCATTTAGGAATTTATTTATTATACATAAATAGTGTTTATCTTTTATAGAAATGCAGTTCTTTCAAAAGCTACTACAGGTACTAGAACAAAAAATCTGTGATTTTTTAAAAGTGATTTTTGGATTTGTTTTGTTTTGTGTTTGAAGCAAGGCATTAAACATTGTCTTGTCCATAAAGTTTTGACCAAGTTATTTAGCATCTCATTACCTCATTTTCCTTTTTGTAAAGTGGAGATAGGGTTAACTACTTCATAGATGTGTAAGAATTAAATTAATAATATATGTAAGCACTTTGATCCATGTAGTTTTATATTAAACACCAGTAAGTATTGTATAGTATTAACCATTCAAACCTGCTATTATTTATAACTATTAATAATTAGTTATTACTAATTTTTGTTGTGTATATTTAGCAGTACTTCCATCTCCTAAAACATTTACTTGTAGTAGAAACAACATAATTGTATTTTATATCTATCTCTCTATCTTTCTATCTATCTGCATATATTTTTTTAAAGTATGAGTACACAGACTCAGATTACTGACTAAATGAGAGCAGAGTTTCTTCTAGTTGCCTAAATTTTTGTGCTTGTTTTTATAGTACATATATTTATTTCTGAGTCATTTTTATATAGCCTATTCAAAACTAAGCTTGTTAATTCCTCCGACATCCTTCCTTTGATGCACATGGACAAAAGCGTAACTAGATTGCATCTTCCCCAAACTCAAATACAGAATTTATCTTCAATTCTTCTTCTTCCCTTAAAATGATATCCAATTTGTTAACAATTCTTTCAATTCCAACTCCAAACCCCACACTTTTAGACTCAATCCTACTTCTATTTCTATAGTTCATGTCTTATTTCCTATGGCTTGAGATATGGAGAAAGCCATCTAATTTGCCTCCTCTAGAGTGTATGTGTATGAGACTAAAGAAAAATGACATAAATGTATTTCTAACTTGGTGCATAATAAATTTTAAAAGATAGAAGCTCTTGCTGTCTGTCATCTCTAATGTCCCATACAGGCTGCCATCCATTGATTCTGAAAAACCTAAGAGTGATTAACAATTATGACACAAGGAAGGCTATAAAAAAATCAACTCTACTCTCTGCAACTCTTATTTCAAGTATTATTCCAGCCACTAGCATCACTCAAGTTTCTGGTACAGGTCCCAGACCAAGCAGGCCCTTCCCTCTTTTCAGGTATTAGGATCTTAGAACTTTTTCTCACATTAAGATTATATTACATGTAAAGATAAAGTCCTAGAATTTCTAAGTTTCAGCAATAATTGGGGTAAAATAGGACTTTATGAGAAAAGAATGCATTTAAGAAGAATTTTAAATATTATTTCTAAGCTTCACTGATACAGAGATGGAAAATTCATAGTGATAAAGATAATACATTTCAACAGGCTGTCTATATCATTTATACATGTATTAATTACATACACACACACATACACAATCATATTGCTTACACAGAGCAGTATGAAATACTTGTTCCTGTTAGAGCTTTTGTGCCTTCCCAATATCCTTTGGCAGAGAATGGATTTTAGCAAGATAATCACCAACATTATATCATGAAAGACTACTAGTACTGGTAAGATAAATTTACTGTCTTTGGGTAGTCACTGTAAAGCATGTAATCCAGTTACCTATCCAAACTGCCTGTAACAGGATTAACAATGATACTCTAAAAGGTGAGAGTAAAGGAAGCACAAAAGGATGCCCAGGGAAAAGAAATTTCAGAGGCCTCATGTGAGACTCTCTTTCTGTGAAGTGAAAGGTGTTATTTCATCGTTTTCAGAACTTCCTCACAAGCAGGCACTTATTTTCCTTGCTTCGACACTATTAGATGGAGTGAATATCCTTGGCAACCGCACTCAAACATTTTAGCCAGAAGAGGCAAGAGGGATCTACTCTGTCTTTAGAGATTCCTCTGTAATGTTGAGAGAAAACTGAGAGAGCTGAAGCTATCAGGAAATAGGCTTGGGCTCCAGGATCAAGGCAGCTGGGCCAACAGACACAACAGTCTCAATTCATGCCTGTTACCAAAACTACTCCAACAAAACACCACCTGGCAACTCAAGGACTTTCTCTTGGTCTTGGATCACAACAAAGATAGACTAGGAACAAAGATGAGTGTTTTTGTTGGTATGAAAGACTGATCCAAAATGGAAAGGCTACCTTCGCATTTCAACCACACAGAATTAATAGTAGAAAAATGTCACTACCAGGAAAACACTACATACACACAAATATTTAGCCAATCTCCATAGCAAGAAATAAAAACCTCAGGTGAAAGAAACAAAAAGGTTAGCTCCAAGTCATACAGTAGGGGAGAATTGAAGTCAGCAGGCACACAGAACTGACAAACATTTAACTATGACCTCAGGGTTATAGGTCATTGGGAGTACAGAAAGCAGTCCCAGATGCTCAGGGAGTTAGAACAGAGGTCCCTTTATAAAGCAGGGAACTGTAAAAAGTTGTATAGTCAATCAGTGGACCTAGAAAACTCTATGACTGTGTCTGGGAATATATCACAGAAGTATGCCGCCTAGCTGGGCCATGAGAAGAAAGCACCCCTTGCTAGAAATCTGACCCACATAACTATGCTGTTTGCAATGAATGGTTTGAATTTTAAATGCCTGTGGATGGTAAAGCCTAGTATGCAAGCTCACATGGTTTTGGTTCCCATTGTTACCACCAGAGTAGTTGTGCCAGTTGTGTTCAGGAAGGACTTGACTGCACTTGGCTTCAGCTTTGTTAGATGCCTCTTACTTTTGGCTCTGGGGTTTGTCTAGATAGAACACCTGTGAGAACCTAATTCAAGCATTCCGACTCATTCGTTAGCCTGGACATTCCAGGGAATTGACACTATAAGGGACAACCATTGACCAACTGAGAGGAAAAGCTGATGTATAAATACTCTTTTGTGTTTCTTGTAAACAAGTTTGCCAGATTTAGCAAACAAAAATACCAGAAACCAATTAAATTTAATATAAAAAGGAAATTTTGCTATAAATAAATCCCATGTAATATTTGGGATTTATTTTAAATTGTTGTTTATCTGAAATTCAAACTTACCTGAGTGTTCTGTATTTTGTCTCCCAATCCTGCTTGAGAGAAAAATTCTAAGATGCATTCTTCTCAGAGTATCCCCTGTGGGAGAAGAGCCCTCGTTGCCTACAGCAGTGACCAGCTGATAGCCCATCTTTCAATTGGCTTCCCTTCTTTCTTGTTTTATGCTAGCCAGTTTCTCATTCCTCTACCTAGCTATCAGTTCTCAAAGTACAGCAACAACACACAGAGCTTGTTTACTTTGAGAGAAACCATAAAATGTAACTATAAAAAGGACACCCTCAGGATGGCATTCTAGGACCAGATAGTTCACTGGGAAACAGCAACTGAGGGTTTATATGCCCGTAAAATTTGTATGCTGATAACCTAATGCCCAAGGTGATGCCTTTGGGAAGTGATTAGGTCATGAAGGCAGAAACCTCATGAATGGGATTAGTGCCATTATATCAATAAAAGAGGCCCCAGAGAGATCCCTCTCACCTCTGTCATGTTAGGATATAAGATGTCTGCAACCTGGAAGAGAGCACTCATCTGACAATACCTGCAGCTTGATCTCAGACTTCCAGCCTCCAGAACTATGAGAAATAAATTTCCATTCCTTATAAGCCACCCAACCTATGGCATTTTATTACAACAACCTGAATGGACTAAAACAGTGATAATTCCTAGCATCCAATAGTAGTAGAGTTATCAATATTTTCACATATGATGGATTGGGATGAGGTACTGAGGAAAGTGGGTACTGAGTTATGCAGTATCTCTCCAAGGACTGTTTATTTAGTTAACTACTGTCAATGGATTGAAAACCCAATGTTTGTTAATGGCCTTGAAATAGAAAAAACAAATGAACAAACAAAACCACAGCCAAATCTTACAGACTGCTGTGGGAGATATTTGTGTCTTTATCTTTAATTGTTTTTGTTATTGCTGTTTGTGGTGTAAGGCAGTATTGAAGTTAAATATTATTACATAAGGAGAACCAATTCCATCATTTCATTTATTGAAAAATTTGTCATTACTTCACTGGTCTGTAGTGTCATCTCTGTCATATGTTGTTTTCATATCCCTGGGTGTCTGTAACTGGGCTTTTAAATCTGTTCTATTCTACTTATTTTTTCCTAAACCAACACCATGGTATTTTAATTATTATAGCTTAATACTAAATCTTTCAGCTGGTAAAGAAAGTGAGTGTTCCATGTTGTTCTTCAAGAGAGAATATTTGATATTCTCTCCTAAAAACCAAACAAACAAAGAAAACAAAAAAAAACTTTAGATTTTGTCTGTGATTGCATTGAATCTATAGATCAGTTTGGAAAGAATTTTATCTTCATGATATTATACTTTACAGTACATAAACATGTTGTGTTTGTCTATATAATTAGGTCTTTTTAAATGTTTCTTAATAAAGTTTTATGATTTTTCCCATAGAGAATTCCTGCATACATTGTGAGATTTCTTTCCAGATAATTCATATTTTCTATAATATTGTAAATAGTATCTTTCAAAATTTCATTTGTTAACTGCTTATTACTCATAGGTGTAGAAAATAAATAGATATCTATATTGATTTTGTATCCAGCATCCTTGACAAACTTTCTTATTATTCTAATAATTTACAGACCTTTGGATTTTTCTCTGAACACAATCATATCATCTGCAAATAATGACAGTTTTATTTATTTCCTGCTTTTCTTATACTTCCAATTTTATTTTCTTGCTTTACTTTACTGCTTTGAATTTCCAGTGAAGTTCTAAACAGAAGTAGTGGAAGTAGCCCTTCTTGTTGCACTACTGATTCTTTCAATGATCCATCACAAGTATGATGTTTGCTGTAAGTTTTCCATAAATACTCTTATCCAGATAATTTTCTCTTCTAAATTCGTTGTGGATTTTTATCTTAAATATATTGAATTTATCTAACTCTTTCCTGATGCTATCAATATGATAAGTTCATTATTTGAATCTGCTAATTCATTGAGTTACAGTAATTGTTTTTCAAATTTAAGTCACCTTGTAGTCAATAGAGTTAAAATGCCAAATTTCTTTAAATAGGACTATAGGTTAAATGCAATTCTAATTAAAATTCCAGAGGCATGTTGAAGAAATTGGCAAGATGCTTAAAAGGTGCATATAGGAATACACTTCTTCCTGCCTCCCTCATCTCTAAGCAATAGATTAATTTGTTCTTCTAGAGCTTTATATAAATGAAATCTTATGTGTGTACTCTTTTTTGTCTGAATTCTTCCACTCGGCATAGTTATTTTGAGATTCATCCTTGTTGTTTTGTATAAAATTAGTTCATTTATTTTTTTTTAACTTAATAAACTTTATTTTTTAGAGTAGTTTTAGGTTCACAGTAAAACTGAGCAGCTGCATTGCACAGAGAGATCAGCTCGGTGTTTTTTGACCACCTAGAGGGGTGGGTTAGGGAGGGTGGGAGGGAGATGCAAGAGGGAGGGTATATAGGTATATATGTATACATATAGCTGATTCACTTTGTGATACAGCAGAAACTAACACAACAATGTAAAGCAATTATACTGCAATAAAGATGTTAAAAAAACAACAACAACAACAACTGAGCAGAAAGTACACAGAATTCCCATATCCCCTTCCATATATTCCTAGTCCAACAGATGCACAATATCCCTCACTATTGATATCCCTCACTGTTGATACATTTGTTATAACTGACGAACCTATATTGATACATCTTTATCACACAAAGTCCATAGTTTATATTAAGGTTCACTCTTGTTTTTTTTTTTTTTTTTTTTTTTTTTTTTTTTTTGTGGTACGCAGGCCTCTCACTGTTGTGGCCTCTCCCGTTGCAGAGCACAGGCTCAGGACATGCAGGCTCAGTGGCCATGGCTCACGGGCCTAGCTGCTCCACGGCATGTGGGATCTTCCCGGACCAGGGCACGAACCTGTGCCCCCTGCATCGGCACGTGGACTCTCAACCACTGCACCACCAGGGAAGCCCCACTCTTGGTTTTTTATATGCTCTGGGTTTGGACAAATGTATAATGACATGCGTTCACCACTGATACAGAATAGTTTCACTGTCTTAAAAATCCTATGTACTCTGACAGTTAATCTTTTTCTCCCCCTTAACCCCTAGCAACCACTGATTCTTTTATTGCTTCTATAGTTTTGCCTTTTCCAAAATGTCATATAGTTGGAATCATGAGGTACATACCATTTTCAAATTGGTTTCTCTGACTTAGTAACATGCACTTAAGGTTCCTCCATGTCTTTTTATGACTTGATAGCTCATTTCTTTTAGTGCTGAATAATATTCCACTGTCTTGATGTATCACAGTTTATTTATCCATTCACCTACTGAAGGATATGTTGGTCACTTTCAAGTTTTGGCAATAAAGCTGCTATAAACATCCATGGGGCAGGTTTTCATGTGTATATGTTTCCAATTCATTTGGATAGATACCAATGATCATGATTGTATGGTAAGAGTATGTTTAGTTTTGTCAGAAACTACCAATCTGTCTAACAAAGTGGCAGTACCTTTTGCATTAACACCATCGGAGAATGAGTGTTCCTGTTAGTTCAAATCCTTGACAGCACTTGATGTTGTCAGTGTTTTTGGATTTTAGCCTTTCTAACAGCTGTTCAGTGGTATCTAATTGTTTTAATTTGTGATTCCCTAATAACATAATTTACTTGTCTTCTATATATCTTCTTTGGAGAGAAGTACACTCATATTCTTTTATTTCTTAATCAGGTTTGTTGTTTTCTTATTGTTGAGTTTTAAGAGTTCTTTATATGTTTTGGACACCAGTCTTTTTTTTTTTTTAATGTTTATTTATATATTTATTATTAGTCATCTTTTTTTTTTTTTACATCTTAATTGGAGTATAATTGCTTTACAATGGTGTGTTAGTTTCTGCTTTTTAACAAAGTGAATCAGTTATACATACGCATATGTTCCCATATCTCTTTCCTCTTGCATCTCCGTCCCTCCCACCCTCCCTATCCCACCCCTCTAGGTGGTCACAAAGCACCAAGCTGATCTCCCTGTGCTATGTGGCTGCTTCCCACTAGTTATCTATTTTACATTTGGTAGTGTATATATTGGACACCAGTCTTTTATCAGCCATGTCTTTTGCAAATATCTTCTCCCAATCTATGATTTGTCTTTATTCACTTGGCATTGTCTTTTGCAAAGCAGAAGTTTTTAATTTTTATCAAGTCTAGCTTATCAATTATTTCTTTCATGGTACATTTGGTATTGTACTTAAAAAGTCATTGCCATACTCAAGGTCATATAAATATTTTATCATTGCCATACTCAAGGTCATATAAATATTTTATCCAAAGTTATCTTCTAGGAGTTTTATAGTTTTGCATTTTATATTTAGGTCTATGATCCATCTTGAGTTACTTTTTGTGAGGGGTATAATATCTGTATCTAGATTTTTTTTTTCTTTTTGTATGTCTGGTAGTTCCAACATAATTTGTTGAAGAGACTATCTTTTCTCCATTATGTTTCCTTTCCTCTCACATCTAGGTCTCTGATTCATTCTGAGTCACTTTTTGTATGTTGTATAAGGTAGGGGTGCAAATTCATTATTTTGCATGTGGATTATTTCTTTTTGCCTCTTAATTTTTTTATCTGAAATATTGTCTAAAATTAGTCTATCAGAATTTCTTCTTATGGAGATTTCTTTGTGGAGAAATCTCAGGTTTTCTTGACAAATTTTCTATTTTGCTTTACCTCATGAAAGGTACTTTTCTGGAGGTTGACAGTTAATTCATTTTTGAGTACTTAAATTTTTTTACTCACTTTTTTGTTGATCTTGAGAATTAGTTGTCAGTCTGCTTGTGTCTCCTTTAAAGATAATCTATCTTTTTTTCTTGCCTGCTCTCAAGATTGGTGTTTTTATTAGCCATGGAAAAACTCAGCCATTATCATTTCAAGTATTAATTCTTTCCTCATTATCTCTCTCATTTTTTGGAATGTCCATTAAAACTATTCTCTATTTTTTTGTTCTCCACTTTTTTCTGATGTAAACTCTAGTGTAAATATTCTTCTTCAACTCCATCTAACCCCTCATTAAATCCAACTTCTGAATGTTTAATTTTTAAAATTGTATTTTTCATTTATAGAAGGTCTATTTGATTCTTTGTCCTTCTACTATTGCCTTTTAGCCTTTTAGATTCCTTATTGATATTATGAAGTTTTCATATTGTTTCTTTTGTCATATTCAATGTAATAGTTTAGAAGATGTGTCTGATAATCGTAATATCTAAAGTCTTTCCCTATAATGTTTCTGCTTATTTTGATTCCTGGCACTTTGTTACCATGTATGATATGTTATTTTTTGTTGTACTGTATTTATTACCTTTGAACAATAATTTGAAACCTATGTCAGAAGTACTTTGCTCTAGAGTGGATTTTTACTTGCTTCTACCAAGAAACCCAATTCATTTGGGTCTTCAACCAAGCTCACAGCTTAAGGTCACCTGGACCCCCCTGGTGAGGAAAATCAAAACTGCTAATATAAGATAAAGCCAGTTATTTCTACAGCATCTCACAATCTTTTTTCCTTTCCTTTTATGGCCTTTGTTTTTCTCAGTGACAAGGCAAATTTATGTTTGGGTGTCAGAGATCAGGTTTCCTTCTCTTTTATCATTACCTTGAGAATATACATTAAGATCCCATTTTAATATGTTGTAGCCTTCTATTAAACTCACCTCTTTGGGAAGTTGCATAGTCTTTATTCCACCTCCTTTTCTTGTGTATGCATCATATCAAGCTCAAGACAGCCTGTTCAACAGATGCTCTCAAGACAAAAGCATTTAACTAATTATTCAGGTCTTTTCATACAATCTCGATGCTTATACTTTTCTTATTTTTTGACAAATAGTTTCTTTATATCCTGCATTTCTTAAATATTCTTAAATAATTTAGAAAAACTTTATCCAGCATTTCTCATTGTTTTCAGTAGAAGAGGTGGCTCAAATACTCTAGCCTTTTGTTTCTGGTAATAGAAGCTCTTCCTCTATGATACTTAATGCTGGAGAAGATCCTCATTGCTTACTAATCTTACTTTTTGGTGTTAATATTAAGGATGAAGACTTGAAGAACTTTACCTAATGATCTTCAGTGAAATGAGGGTCAATCTTTATTTGTTGATGGCTCTAACAGCTTGCTATAGGAGCACAAAGACAAACACTCTGTGATTTCAGCTAGATTGACACAGGAAGAATCTCTACAGTAGACTCATGTTCTAGGCAATAAGTAGATATATGTTAGTGGGTTATTGAAAGTAAGCACAATATCTATTTTCAGTATATAAAGTCCAGCTATACATAGCTGATAAGATATTGCATTGCACAACCTTTCCCTTAGAGATCTAAAGGGAAAAATAGAACCTACCTAACCACTAGATAACAAAAGGATTAGCAAACCATGTTTAGTGGAGAGAGCAAGTGGGCTGGGATGAACACAATGACAATGTTCTCAAGTTTATTGGAATTTGGTTCACTTGTGCTATTATACTGGATGGAGTATCAGTGTCTTTCCCG
Organism: Aethalodelphis obliquidens; assembly: GCF_003676395.1. Lineage (NCBI taxonomy): Eukaryota > Metazoa > Chordata > Mammalia > Artiodactyla > Delphinidae > Aethalodelphis > Aethalodelphis obliquidens. The sequence continues at coordinate 35,653,826 of NW_020837945.1, forward strand.
TAACATTAATCAGAAGACTTCAGATTTTACAAGGTAATGAAATGAGGGTAAGAGTGTGGATAGAATATTGGTGTCCAGAGACCACAGAACACTACTTATGCAGAAACAACTGGAGATTCCATTAGATTCACTGTCACCAAAAACCAACTGTGTCCACAGAAGTCACACCTATATAGCTAAAAATGGTCTTGTGTGGAGAACACAGTAATATAATACTCCTGACTTCTGTATTCAAAAAGAAGGTAGGAAGCATCACTCTCCTTTGCTATGGTTTGAATTATTCCACCAAAGAGATAGTGTGGTGAAAAAAAAAATTTTATACTCTTTTCCTTAGCACCTTCAGTTCTGGTGGGAAGGAGACTGCTTCTTTAATAATGTAGGATTTGTGATCAATATTAGCAAGTGAAAAGTTGGTTATTCTTATAGACATTCCAGACTGAAACAATGGAATAGTCCACCACTGCCCTCCAAAACTGGAAAATAAAATAGGTTTGATCTCTCCATGGTCTGAATAGGTGAGAGAATAAAGAAGAAGTAATTTAGGCAGAGCATGGAAAAGTAGAAAAGGAATTGGGAGGGAGACCAAGGATTTCCATGGTTTCATGGTTGATTCTCAGTACATGTTGTTTTTTTTTCAGGTCATAAGTTATACCTGCATCAGCATACCCTGTCAGTGACTCTAGGACCTCATGGCATGCCTATATTTATCTAACAACAATATATAAAATTATTGTTTTGAAATGTTTTTGTTTTTCCTAAGGCATGCTATAAAAATGAAATATATTTCAGGCTATTCTTCATATTTGATGATTATTTTAAAAGTGAGACACTCCTAGGATATTAAATATATTTTTAAAAGACAATCTAAACACAAATTAATTCATTTATTATAAACATATTCACTATAATATATATTTGATATAAATGTCAGAAAGGAAAAGAAATTAACTACTATCAAGTTCAGGAGAGTTGACATGAGGAAAACATTCTGATACTCAGAAAAGTAGTTTCTCAAACCTAAATTACCTCTAATTCCTAACAAAATTAGGTAACTCATTTCATCTTGTTTAGTCATTTAATTATCTGATGAAAATAAGTCAAGGAGCACGGCTCAATCAAAGAAAAGAAAGATTTAGTTTTCATCTTACAGTGAGGCATACAGCTTAGTTGTAAACAATAAAATGTTTTAAGCCATATGCTACTTATGGTTTTATTTTAAACTGGAAATTAGCATGTGCTAATTAGAGTGTGGGCTGCATATCAAACTATACTACTTGATTGCAAACATGCTTAGATAAGAACCTACATTGAATCCTAGTAGAAAAAAACTGTCCTGTAATTGTCAGAAAACCAAATAAGTAATTCACCTTAATAATATTTTAATATATCACATGCCTACTTCACAAATCACTTAATCATATTTTATGTAAACTTTTTGTGATAACACTTATATGTGACAAAAGTGACTTGTGTACCAATATCATATATTTTTTTCATATTCACCAGCCCTTAAATTTTTAGCACAAATTTATTTTGGGTTTCTCAATGCTATCTTCACATAATTTCATGAAAACAAAGCATAGGAGTCTAGTTCTAATCTTAAGGCAGGTATTGTGATGTTTTGGCTCACCTTCTAACCACTTACAAAATTAGGCTACACCATTCACTATTTATTTTGCTGAAGTTATATACTGACATGGATTTGTCTTTGTATGAGAGAAAAACATTTTGAGAACAGTATATTAATATGGTAAGTGTATCTCAAATGGGTGTCATGTAATAGTAACACTCTTGTTTACTTCTGGAAAATTAAAATCTTAATACACAACTTTAAGTGGTAGCAGAAAAACACAGATAATTTTGTTTACTTAATAATTTCACTTACAAATTGAAGTCTACTAATAGTACAGTGATATTACTACTATTTTCAACAGTTGTATATTTTTTCCTGCATTGTGGAAAAAAAAATCCTAAATATAAGAGGTAAAATTAAACATACATTGCAGAATTAAAGATAATAAATATGAGAGGAATACTTAGAGAAAAAATCCATTTTAATAAACAGCATTTTTTGTTAATGTTAAGGGAGAATATTTTAAATTACTATGAAAACTTTAGGCTTTCTAATAAGAAAGGCAAAGAGCAGAAAAAGAGTCTAGAGAGATAATTTAACCTGGCTTTAAAAATGGAATAAGCCTTTAAATGACTTAATTTCTTTACCCTTTTGCACTCCTTATTTCTATATGCATTTTCATACATCTCATTTCTTTTTACTGCTCCAATTCTTTGAACCTTAGAAGTAAGTTATAAAAGGAGTAAGGGTACAAGTATGGTACAGGAATATTGGATTGAATGAAGAAAGGGATTCCTAGTGAAATGGAGCTGGTTACCTGGCCTTATTTTCAGAAAGAAATCTTTCAGATTTCTTACTCCCAATATTTTCAGAAAGATTTCTTCCTTTTCTTCTCCCTTTCATAACTGTCTTCAGCCGCCACTCCTGTAAAATATCCTGCTCAGTAAAAATTTCTTTAATCTCAGTATGTTTTGATGTCATTGCTGTTTTCTCATAATTGTGTTTATAAATATGGTGGATTAGTTCAATAAAATTATTTTTTTTAGCATACAATATTATGTTCCTTTATGAGTTCAAATTAGTTTAGGATATAGAAATAAGGTTAATCATCTAATTCAGGAAATACCACATTCTTTTTAACTATGTCTCTTGTCATTGGCTAACAATTAACTAAAAATGGACTTACACAACACATTATTAGTTTTGTACCCAAAAGAGCTTGCAAGGAAATACATGTTTTTTCAGTGATGAATGGGAAGCAGTGCTTGTTATTCTGCCAAGTGTTTACCATGTCATTTGCTGGAAAGCCAAGTGTTGACGTTGATCTTAATTGGTCCCCATAAAATGCCATATCTTCTTGACATACAATTGAGTTATGGCCATCACCAATCATCAGCACTCTAAATATTGATGTAACATTGCTTTGCATTGGAGTTTAAAATTAAAGTAAATATGCAAGACGTGAAGTAGAAGCAGTACAAGCCAGATTTAAGTTACTAAAGAATTCTGTGCCTGAGAACAAATTTGACATACAGAATTGAGTGACATCTTTCTTTAAAATTCTAAGAATAGTTATTTTCCAAGGCTAAAAAGCAGTTTCCTATGGTTCTAAGCTAGTAAATTTCTATGGTGAACACTAAGGAATTATGGAAGCAGATACTATTAAGTTAATGATGACAAATACATTCTAATTTTTAGCACTTATCTTTAAGTAAGTTAGTGACCCTATAGATTGTGTTTTATTATTTCTAATAGCATTTACTTGTAGGAAAAAGATGAGTTTTTACAGAACATCTTATAGGAAAAACAACAACAACAACAACAACAGGAGGAGAGAAAAAAATCTATGTAACATCTCTCTCTCCTAAATAATAGGTGATTATCTGTTAAGTCACTTTTGCTCCCAAAGATACATTGAAATTGGGAGCTTATAAATATACTCTGAGGTGTCTTAGCAGGCTTGTTTATTGTACCAAGAAAATATCCCAAGCAAAACCTTCAACCTGAGAAAGATGGGATAGAAACTTCTGGGAGAAAATGACCAGTTTATTCTCCAACTCTTTGTTCTTCTCTATAATCAATATAGTTTAAAATTTTAAAAAATCAATACTTTTTCTTTATAAAGCATATTTTATAGAGAGTATAGAATTTCATAACAATGAGACCTAATGACTTTTAACTGAACTGAACTCTCATGCTTATGCTTATTTAATCCTTATGATACCTGTTATTATGCCTGTAGTTCATAGAAAACATATTCTTCATTTAGGTTAATAAGCTTTTCTGAAATCACAGATTTAATAAATATTGAAGCTAAATTTCAAACCCAAGGCAACTGAACATAAAATTCTGTACTCATTACCATGCTGTCTAGTCCCCCAAGATCTTATATAATAGTGCAACTCCATCATTCTACAGAAATAAATACCATTTACACTAAAGCACTGCATTGCATTCCATCAAAAAAAAAAAAAAAAGGCTGCTCAAATACATTGGCAAATATATAGGGTTTTTTTCTTATTTAAGGAAAAATTATCTTGCCTAAGGTCACACAGCAAGCGACTGGCAAAACTTAAAAGAGAATATAAAAGTAATTTAAACATATCTAACAGTGAATATTATAATTTATAATACACACTATTTAAATATATCTCTCCTGCTGGGGGCATTTGATTAAAAAAAGACAAGGGGAAGTGTAATCAAATTATCTAGTTAAACTACCTTGCCCTACAGAGTGTATAGATTTAATAATCTAATAGCAGGTCCCGTGGTAAAATATGACCTATGATTTTTATAATGGAAAACCATTGCTGTTTTATTTTATGCTCTTCAGTTAAAAAGGCAAAAGTTGAAACAGAAATACAAAGTAAATAGGATCAATATAATTGCCTACTGGTATTTCTGTAAAAGTCATTCATTAGTTTTTTTAAGATATCACTCATGAATCTTTCAGAATAGAACAATACCCTTATGTTCCTATCAGAGGAAATGGTTAACCCTTGACCTATAGGATTTTACTGTAGCCCAACAACAACTAGCAGAGAATCTGGCAGACAATAAGTAGTAATATATTTATAAATAGAGTTTTACTTTATTTAATGTGTTCAGTTTATTTATTTGTTGTCTCAGGTGATATATGAACAGTATTTGCTTGACAGCATCTGATTTTTGTGTATCATTAGATATGAAGAAACTGTCCTTTTAATAGTTTTCTTTTCTCTATTGCCCTGGAATATGGAGAAACAATGAACCCTATTTTTCCTCTAGAATTCTTCAGACTGCTTATTTTGCATTCATGAAACTCTTTTCTTGTGTTCTACAGGTAATTCTACCTCTCTATTACTTCCCATTCTCTAAACACTCTTATGTTTTGGTTTTAGTCTGATAACACTCAACAGTGTTATCAGACTAAATGTCTAATGCTATCACTTTTAAATGTTAAATATTTTATATGTCATTTTCTTCATATTAAAAAAGGATATATCACACTGAAAAATTCTAAACATTTAATAAAATTTTGTCTACCCTGGATAAATATGACACATCAGGTTAGTTAAAAAGAAGTCAAGTTAAAAAAAAAAAAAAAAAAAAGAAGTCAAGTTAAATAACATCCTTACCACCTTGGTAAAATTGAAAATTATTTGCTGTATATGTACTAATAATATTCTTCAAATGAACTCACTTAAATGGTGGTAAATCGAAGATGTCACATAAATAAGTTCCTCATTTTTATCCTTAGCAAAATCAACACTGGAATAGTAGTAAATTAAAGATGTCACAGAATTATTTTCCTTGTTTCTATCTTTACCAAGAGCAACACTGGAAACCACATTATAATCTGTTCCCAAGCAATCAGAGTTTAGGCAAAGTACATAGCTTGAGAAAAGGAGTCTTGGGACAAAAGAAATGATTCCTCACAGAGGCAGACATGACATGGAGTTAACAGAGCTCAAGCTTCAGTTGTGTTTACAGGATCATATGTTGCTAACAAATATCTGGCAAAAATACATTGGCAAAATTTGCAATGTATGATACTTTTGGATCATTTTCTTAAAAAGTACTCTGAAATTGTACAAAATCTAGCCCCCCAAATTCTGGTTCCACACTTGATTCCTTAACATATAATCTGGAATATGAAAATAACATGTTCCAGTAATATAGCAACAACATCATACACTCTCAGCCATGTACAAGGCATTAAAGCTCATCCATTCAACCTCACAATAAAATGATTTGAAATCCTTAAATTATGTCACTATTTAAACTACTAATGCAGTGCACTTTGGTGCTTTTTCAATAATATCCTTGCCTTTCCTCTTAAATTGACAATTAAAAAAAAGATTTTAAGTAAAATTTGTTAAAGTATAAATAAAATAAAATAAAATGCTTCCATATTTGAGTATATTCCTATGATTTTTGACTAATTTATATTGGGTTGGCCAAAAAGTTCGTTCTGGTTTTTCCGTAACACCTTAAGGAAAAAAATGAACAAATTTTTGGCCAGCACAATATACTGGTGTAACCACGTTTACATTCAAGATATGGAGGAGAACCACTAACACCATGAGAACATGAGAACTTAGCTAATATGCTCCCCAGAGAAACAGGTGAAAATTGTTTTTAAAGTCTCTGGAAATGGCCCTAAAGGCATGCAACAAATGAAGAAAAATTCATTCCAGAAAATCTACTAAAACTCAGGAGGAACTGTAAGAGTCTGTGTTATCTAAACCAAGAGTGCCCTCTCCCGCCCTCTAAAATTGACTATGATGATGATTGCTCATATCTGTGAATATACTAAAAAACATTGGATTATACACTTCAAATGTGTGAATTGTAAGAGATGTAAACTATAACTTAATAATGCTGTTATATAAATGATATGGAATATCTCCAGAAATAGTTCCCTGGGTCACACACTCACTTCGCCCCAGGCAATCACTGATCTTTCTTACATTACAGACTGGATTTGTGCTTTCTTGAATGGCATATACATCACATCATAGTGGATGCACTCTTTTGTTTCCAGTTTCTTTTGTTCAGTATAATGTGTTTGAGATTCATCCATATCGTGTACATTGCCAGTCTGTTTCTTTTTTGTTGGTGAACAGTAGTAGTACATTGATGGGTATGCCACATTTGTTTATCCATTTTCTTGTTGAAGAACATTTGGATTGGTTTTAGTTTGGGATTTTATAAATAAACCCCTGAACAGATGTATGTAAGACTATGATAAGTTTACTTGTCAATACAATATAATACAATAACAGTAACTATTTGCTATTTACTTTACCTACTATGCAGGCATTGTTTTAATCTCTTTATATGTACTAATTCATATAAACCTCACACAACCTGGAGCACAAAATCCAAATAGGAATGATTTGAAATATGCATTTAACATACATCTATACAATAAAGTTATAAGATATTTTAATAATTTATCTATTGTTGTAATTTTTATCCCTATTTTGTACCTGGGGATTCTGGAACACAGTTCCTTCACAGAATTGCTTGGTATTATACATAGATTACTATAGTATAAACACATACTGAAATTTCAAGATGATATGGTATAACCTAATATTGGTTGTTATTGAGAACAGAAATCTAAATCTTTTCTTTACACGAAATGATCATTGGAGAAACAAGATGTTTTTAAAATGTGAGGACAAATTTTATTTATATTTGTGAAACTGGAAGATAAATTTTGATTCTTTCATTGTTATCTCTTCTGGAGCTTGATTAATTAATCATCCCTCTCTCTTTTGTATCTACAATCTGCCCTCCACTAATTCCTCCTTCTCCATTACTCATATACTCAAGAAACTTTCACTCTCAACAACAATAACGGTAACAACAATAGTAAAAATAACAAACCTTACATTTGTCTCTACACCAATATACAAAGAACTATCTTTTTTTTTAAACTCTTACTGTTAAATTTCAAAAAAGATCATATACTTTGCTTTCTTCATCTTTCAATTGCTGATGTACAATACCTACCACTATGATTCTAATGAGAGTACTCTAAAGGGCTCACCAATACTCTCCTTAATTACCATCCACTTCTTGGTTCTCTGCATATGCAAAAACTCTTAAGAGTTCTGTTTCTAACATTCATCTCTTCTCTCTAGATTCCCTAGATAATTATATCCATTCCCAAAATGCTATGTTATTATTATACACAAAATTTTGCCAAATATATTGTTAGATGCCTACTTTAAGAAACAGACTGTATTTTCATCTGCCTACTTGCATCTCCCCCTAAACGTATAGCTGGTCATTCAAACTCAGTGCATCAAAATACTAATTTCTTCCATCTAGCCCGCTCCTCAGTCAAGCATTATTAATGATGATGATGATGATGATGATGATGATGATGATGATGATGCAGTTGCTGATTGACAAAGATTCAAAACAGACCTATTATTCCTTCTCTATCTCCTCTTTAATTAGAAGTGTTATCATATATCCATTTGCTAAGTCTTGAATATTTCTCTAGTCCTTGCCTTTTCCTTTTTTCCCTCAGTTGTTTGCTTATTAATGCCCTGTCTTTATTGTTCTTGAAATAATACCTTTTAATTGATTTTCACACAACTACCCTTTTCCCCTCTCTGCTCAATTCTCTAGACATCCACTAAATTATTATTAAAACCAAACCTGACTTTGTCACATTTATTGGTAAAATGGTTTACAATTGCCTTTGGAATAAAAAGGCAGAATATGAGGCACCCCATCATCTAGAGTTAACCTACATTTATAACTTCTTATCCCATGATTTATCCAGTCACACAAAGTTATAGACCACACAATATGGTACCAGGCCTTCAATAACACTGACGATGCATATATTTCCCATTCATGAGCACTTTTATACCTCTTGTAATACAGATGAAGGGCTACTTAGAAAAAAAATTCTATTATCTGACACAAGATAGACATTCAACAAATAACTGCTGATGTGGGAAGATTAAATTTAGAACCATATTTTCTATAAATCTCTGGCAGCCATGAAGATGCATTGCACAGAATTCTCTTCTAGAGATAACTTGCCAGGATTTCCCTGGTGGTCCAGTGGTTAAGACTCTGCACTTCCACTACAGGGGGCATGGGTTTGATCCCTGGTCGGGGAACTAAGATGCCACATGCCGCATGGTGTGGCAAAAAAAAAAAAAAAGAGAGAGAGATAACCTGCTACATAGAGTGCAGTTAGCCAACAGTCTTCAGCTGTAGTACTTTGTGGATTCACCACAGCATTTGACGTGGGGCCACCCTTTCCCCAGTTTCCACTGAATGATTGTACACAGCAGAGGTTCTAGTGCTGGGCCATTTTTTCCCATCACAAGACACTCACTCATGGACAATCTTTGCACTGGAGCAAACTATTATGGTGGTTAGGGTTTTTATCAGAGCTTCACTCAAGTCTGAAGCTCTTCCTATCCAATTTTCCTTTTCTCCCCGTCTACTTCACAGAGGTCAGATCTTCATCACAGTCTGAAGTTCTCTCTGACAACTCTTGCCCTTTCTACTCACTAACTCTTCACTGATGTTATCCTCAATAAATCTCTTGCACTTCTAACTTAACTCCTTCTTGGTAATTACTTCATTGAGGTCCCAGACTAACACAAAAGCCTTTTTTACAAATCAAACAGTCCTCATACTCATAGAATTTTGTGCATAATGCTATTCTTTTTCCAAATTATATTCTAAATATTTATGTTGCTCTTTTCACTAGAATGCAAACTATGTCATTGGCACAATAAATAAATATTCGTTAAATGAATTTATCCATTCATGGTTTGAAATTTTTCATGAAATTTGTTATCTATATATATATATATATATTGTGTGTGTGTATGTGTGTGTGAGTGTGAGTGCACACACACACACACACCCCAACCTGATTAAAATCATATTTAAATTCTCATTCAGGGAAATTTTCTGAAACATCTGCCATTTACATATTCCAAATATAATAAATATTACATGGATTGCGTTTTGAGTATGCTGCAGTACTCATCGAAATTTAGTACTTTGGGCTGAATATAATTCCCCCATCTCTTCATTTTCAAGTCAGAGGATAATCATGACTATTCCTTTGAACCACACAGAGAACAAATATACTGACATTAACAAAGTTAAAAATGAACTCAAGAAGTGTTAAAAATTAGAGGATAGCTGTAGTGTAGCTTTATACTCTTGACCAATCTAATTGATTATACTAAATAACCATGAAGAGAACCTGGGCAATTTTATTAATGGAACATGAGTCATACTGGAAACAACTGGGAAGAAACTAGACTAATAACATATAAGCTTGGAAAGTGATGTGATTTCAATAAAGTTGTATTTTTAATATGACTGCTCTTTACACAACAGACTACTTTCCAAAAGTCAAATTCTAAACTTAAAACACATATATATTAAATTAATGTGCTAACTTTTATAATTCCTAAAATAAATTCTTATTTAACTAAATTAATTCCAAATTATAATACAATCAATCAGCTAAGAATAACAATATTCACTTCAAAAGACCACCTACATTTGAAAATGTATAATTCATTTGCATTTTAATTTCTCAGCTTAAATCTTAAATAAATGTTATTCAAATTTACTCTCACTGTGTCTTATTTACATAATCACGACAGACAAAAAGATATCACATTGTTGCTGTGTGATTTGCTATTACTTCTGACAGTAGCTGTGAAATTTGTTACCACATTTTAGCTAAAAAAATCTGTGAATCTGCTAATATTTTTCAATATATCAATACAATTTTTACATGACCAATGTTTTTCAAGAAGCAGAAGTAATAGGACAAAGTTAAAGATACATCTTATATCCTTATTAAGCTTACAAACTAATTGAAATAATAAAGTTTTGTATCAAATAAAAAGAACATAACAAAAATGGAAGCAATCTATTCTCAAACTGAATATGATCTACATCTACAAATGCTTTATTCATAAAGAAAACGTGTGACCTCTGGAAACATACAATAACTAAGTGTTCTAGATGAAGACTTTACAGATAGAATTAATAGAAATTAAAAGGAAATGATAGAAACTAGGATGAAAATAAGAATTATTATAATACTATGTGTGGGAATAAGGGGAAAAATATACACAAGTAATCAAAAGTGTAATTAAAAGCATGGGGCATCAATATATAGAATTATATTTATAAGAATAAAAATGGGACAGAATTAAGAGGTAAATGAAAAACTTGGAGAAAAAGGTGTATAGCAAGGTTAACATATACTTTAAAAGATACATTTAGAAATCAAGAAGAATGGGACTTCCCTGGTGGTGCAGTGGGTAAGACTCCATGCTCCCAATGCAGGGAGCTGGGGTTCAATCCCTGGTCAGGGAAGTAGATCCCGCATGCCTGCCGCAACTAAGAGTTTGCATGCCGCAACTAAGACTTTGCATGCTGCAACTAAGAAGTCCTCATGCTGCAACTAAGAAGTCCACAGGCCACAACTAAGAAATCCTCAGCGAAGATCCCACATGCCACAACTAAGACCCAGAACAGCGAAAATATAAATAAATAAATAAATAAATAAATAAACAGACTTTATAAGATATATTATTTTAAAAAAAAAGAAATCAAGAAAAATATCAACTCTCTAATAGCAAAAACCATAAATAAAGCATTCACAGAAAAAGTACAAATTGAGAGTAAAATATGCTAAATATTCAGCTTCACTAGTGTTGGTAAAAAGAATAATTGCTCTAGCCAAAGATGCCCACATTGTCATCTCTGGGACCTGTGAACATGTTGTGTTACAGGGTGAAAAGTGGTGGAATTTGCCACCCCAAAATATGCCACTTTGGCATAAAGATTATTTTGAGCTAAAGATACTTAGAGAGCAGCAGGTGCAAGAAGGTTCTCTGACCTTTCCTTTGTTTTCCTGAAAGCAGAAGATAAAATTCATGTGAGAAAGATACTCTCTTTGTATCAGAAAGAAAGACAGATTCTTATCACCAGAGATGGGGAGTCGAGGCCCACAATATTCTGTACAAACACACGTTGTTAAAATAACTTTTATCTTGCTTTAATCTCCCCATATATTTAATTACTTTTCCGCAATTGCCTCTCTTTGTTCAATCTAATATGTTATATGAACACTTGGGTTTTGCCACTTTTTGAGTCTTCATTTCCTTATGAAGGCTCCCATGTCATGTAAAACTTATATTAAATAAATTTGCATGCTTTTCTCCTATTAAATTATATTACGTCAAGTTAATTCTCAGGTCCAGCCAAAGATGCTAAGAGAGTAGGAGTACCTTTTTGCCTCCCTTGCAATGGCAAGGGGAAATTAAGGTTGCTGATGGAATTAAGGTTGCTAACTTCCCTTAAAATAAGGAGATAATCCTGGATTCTGTGGGTGGGCCCAATACAACCCTGAGGGTCCTTAAAATATAAAAGAGAAAGACAAAAGAATCAGAGCAATGTGTGGTGAGAAAAACTGCAAGGGCTTTAAAAATGGCAACAGACATGAGGCCAGCTAAGTGGGCAGCCTCTAGAAGCTGGAAAAGGCAAAGAAATGGATCTCCTCTACCTGGAGCCTCCAGAAAAAGCAACTCTGTAACACCTTTATTTAAGACCAATGAGGCCCATTTCAAACGTTTGACTTCCAGAATTAGATGATAATACATTTCTAGTGTTTTATGTTACCAAGTGTGTGGTAATTTATTAGAGCAGCAATAGAAAACACTAGTAATCAAATAACATCAAATTAAAACATTTATTAGATAAATTTTCTCTTCTCACTTTGACAAGGGTAAAATAAATAATATCCCACTGTGTGCATTGGAAGGGCTATCTCTCTCATGTCACAACTGGATGTATAGAGATTGGTACAAATGTTATGAAAGATAATTTTGCAGTATATATCAAATATTTAAGAATAGTTGTTTCTTTCAACTATTGATTCATTAATTCCAGTGTAAGACCTTTTTACATAAAAAACAAAACTGAACATTAATACTTTTGCAGATATTCTTGGTCTTTTTGGAAATGAAATAAGGAATAGGTTTAATATACTTAGGGTTTAATCAAATAATGAAATACTATGCATTCATTAAAACATTTTTTTAAAATAAGAATATCTAATAACATAGAGTAGCAGACTCTAGTGCATCACCCACTCCTTCAGGCTTTACTAATTTTCTATCATCAGTATCCACATCACTGTCTGAAGGGTCTCTCTGAAGCCAGAGAGGGTCTCTATGCCTGCACAGGAGTTAGGCCAGAGAGGTGGGAAATTAACACCTTCTGTGAGCAATGCTTGATTAACTATTGATGGGAGGTGGAATATAAATATTCCTTTGGTGATGTAATAGAAGAGTGAGTTCTACACTGCTTCAGTCACCCCGAGTAGTAGTTGTTATTTTTTTTTTTGCCACCCCTGACCAGGGATTGAACCTGGTCCCTCAGCAGTGAAAGACATAGTCCCAACCACTGGACTGCCAGGGAATTCCCAATGTTGTCTTTATGAATCTTGCTTTGTTTGCTGCCAGCCCTTTTCTGTTTCACTTCTCCATTCCCAGCCAGTATTCCTTTCTCCTTCAGAAAACAAAACAAAACCACTATATTTTGAACCCTTACAAACCACTATGCATGGAATTGTTTGTTTGTATTAAAAATGTAAATATATGAAGAGAAAAGTAAATCTGAGGCTATACCTAGATCAAGTATAATATGATTAGTGGATTACCTTGTAGCAAAGTTCCTGAAATAATTAGTAACAGAATTTCCAATTGAAGGGGATTTAACTGCCTAATTTCTGCCTTCCAAATTTGGCCATGAGTAGAAGCCCACATGGCTGCTCCTATGGTGTTTTGTCCCACACCAGCATCTAGGGCAGAAACTCAGGAGTACCTGTTCTACCTACTCATCTCAGAGTACTTATTCTTAGGTCTGATAGGTCTTTATCTTCTTATATTTTCATATATTGATACATTTTCTTTGTTCATGTTTGACTATGAAAATTCTCTCCAATCCCTACCTTGGCAAAAAGAGGCCACTTTTAATAGATTCTATCATTTGAGTGCTTTCCGGATTATTAGAGAATTAATATGCCTGAGGACTGCAAAGCATTTGTTGTTTTCCACTTTGCAAAACTGGTGAGATAGGTGACATACAAAAAAATCATCTTTTTACTGTTCAACAAGTCATAGTGGCACTTTATAGGTATAGTTTATTTATAGACCTTGTGTGGGTAAGAACTTCACTTAAAATGCCATTGCTTAAGACATTCAGGGAAACATTTTAAATAGAAGGTGCGAAAATATTCCTCTTTGTCCTTAGGTCTCCCAGATCTAGATAAAGACACCAGAGCTCTGTGTAAAGGGGGGAATCAAAATACTCCTTGAAGTCGATAGTTTCTAGAAAATTGGCATTCTTTTCAGATTATTGAAACTTTAATTCATACTGATAGATTTCAGGAATATTTTACTTTGTGGAAACAAAGGAATCCTTAGCGTCACAGGCTCATTAATCACATTTGCAATTTATTTAAAGTTTCCCTAAAATTGAAATTAATTTGTATGAGAATAAAATGTGATAAATAGAATTATAAAAAAAGGGGTTTATTTATTCATTTGTTGACTTTTGTGAGGCTTAATTTTTCTCCTAGCTAAAAAGATTCTTCCTATGAAACATATAAAATATTGAATGTGACAAAAATAGTACTAATTCAATAATTCAACAAAAACTTATTGAATATTCACTATGTAACAGTTATTGTTCCACTCACCTTAGATATTATATACTACCATATGTAAAATAGATAGCTAGTGGGAAGCAGCCACATAGCACAGGGAGATCAGCTAGGTGCTTTGTGTCCACCTAGAGAGGTGGGATAGGGAGGGTGGGAGGGAGATGAAAGAGGGAGGAGATATGGGGATATATGTTTATGTATAGCTGATTCACTTTGTTATACAGCAGAAACTAACACACCATTGTAAAGCAATTATACTCCAATAAACATGTTAAAAAAAGTACACAAAATAAATAAAAATCATTACTTTATTAGAGCTTGCTCTCTGGCATAATGTAATATGAATCATAAAATTCCATTACTCATTATATGGAACATATAAAAATCTATGGTTTATTATTTGTTAACTATAGAGATTTACGTTGGAGTGTTGCAATTATTAAATTCATGTTGCCATATCTACAGGTATTACTTAGAGTAACAATTTTTTGGTCTGGCTAATTATACCAAAGTTAGTGGGTCCACAGTAATACTTGTCCTTACTGCTCATCTCTCTTCTCTTTTATAAGTGACTAGCTCAGTGGATCAACCAGAATGAGAAATGTCTGATCTGTCTGTTGTTCTGCACTCTAACGGACTGCCTGTTTTTGTTTTTGTCTTTCTAACAAGTCAATTGAAGAGTAATTTCACTTGTGCTATTTGGGTGTGATTTTAGTTGCTTCAGTGAGAGGAAAGTGGAAATATATCTCTGACTGTGTGATATAGCTCTGTTAGAACAGATGTATTTCAAACTAACTCGTACTAGGTCACCTGACAAACATAGATACAGGTAACAAATGGTAGGGTCTCCAAGGTAGCCAGTGGTTCCCATGGTATGAGAAGACCATGCTGAAGGCTAAGTAGAAGACAAAGCCACAAAATAGAAAGGACAATTTTGCTGGGGAATGAAAATAATTTCCAAAATATCAAGTATAAAGTAGTAAAATCAGAAAAACACTAGATAACTATAACAAAGAAATATCCAAGAATGATTTATTGAATGTCGGTCAGCTGCTGTGCCTTATGCTAGGTCTTAGCATGGAGTGGGAGATAAAGTAGACCAGACTTCGTTTCTTTCCATGTTAAGTTTATAGTCTACTGGGGGATGTCTACTGGCGGATATTGACATTTAATAAAGAAACACACACATGTAAGCAATATTATAAATTATCTTAAGTGCTGTGAAGGAAAAGAATAGAATGTTATGAGAAAAATCAATGGAGAGATTTAATGTATTTTGAGCAATAAAAGAAAGCACTTTTCCCTCACTGAAATTTAAGCTGAGACCTGAAGCACTAGAGGAAAGAAGGCTCTAAGGAGTAAAAAGAGATTCGATCATTCTGGGAAGTAATAGATGGACAGTGTACCTTGACCATAGTGAGCAAGGAGTGAAATGTGAGGAGGCAGAATAAACAGGTTTCAGAGTCAGAGGCTTGTAGGTCATCCTCATCAGTTTTCTTTTATCCTAAGAGCAACAAGAACCAGTCCAGAGTTTTAAGCAAAGAGAAAACATCAGCTTTAAGTTTTAAGTTTTACAAAGCATGTATTGGCTTTCTACTGCAACAGTCAGGGGTTAGGAGCACAAAGTGGATGTGTAACAGTACAACTGAAAGACAATGTTGGTTTGAACCTGATTCTTAGTAGAGGAAATAGAGGGTAATGGAGAATTTATATCATCTATATCCATATCTATATTTATATCTTGTCAAAAGTTATTCTGTTTCACAATCAACCCTAGAGGATCAGGGCAGATCTTGAGAGTTGAAATGATGATATAGTACAGTGGTACAGATAGGAATAGAGAAAAATTTGCCACCTGCTTGATTGATAACTTGGACTTAGCATATTCAACTACATTAAACTGTTTTTACTACTTGGTGTTGTATAATACATTATACCTTGGCATCAAATATAAGACATATATATGTGTATATATATATATATATATATATATACACACACTCATATATATGTGTGTATGCAACAAATATAGTTTAGGTGCCTTAAAAACATCACTGTCTACTCACTGATGAGATCCAATCCTTTTACAAAAGGGTCAGCAAAATTTTCTGTAAAGAAGAAGATAGAAAATATTTTCAGCTTTATAGGTAGAGGGTCTCTGTTGCAATTACTTAACTCTATCTCTATAGTGTAAAAGCAGCCATGGTTGATATTTAAACAAGTGGTCATGGGCAGAATTGGCCTAACTCTAGCCTGCCAAACTGTAACACCTTTAAATAAACATAGGACGGACTGGAAGGAAGAAACATTGGTATCAGGGTCTAAAGTGCCCCTCTCCACTAAAAATAGAGTAGTAGAAACTTGGTATGATAAATTAGGAGAAGTTTATCAAATACATGATTTTGAAATATTCCTGGGTCACTGTTATGTTAAAGTGACTTTATCTATGACATGAAGTTGGACAATTTTGATACTGAAGTTTTTCATATTTTTCTACAGTATTACCTATTGGTATGTGTTGTGGTATATGATTGTCAAAATAACAAACAAATGTGAAAGCATGAAAAATTGAAATGGCCAGATTGTTGAAGTAGCTTTAACATAGTGATGTGCTGAAATCTAGAGGCTGAGATATACTGCGAATTTTGATATAGTGAAATTTAATCAATATTAAAAAGTGACCAATGTGCCTGACTGCCCAATGTGCCTAGCAGGCAACACTAATACTCTCCTGGCACAAATAAGAACATTGTCAATGAGACTGTCAGGGGCAAGAAAAGGGAAAACAGAAAATCACTTACAGACTAGCTGATTCTAAGAAGAATGCAGAATGTTTTATATAGAACTCCCAAAAAAGATTATCTATGGCATTTTTATCTGCTAGTACTACATAATGCAACTGAATCAACTGAATATATCCAATGCTTTATTTGAACAATTTGATACATATACATAAACAGTTACACATATGCATGTGTGTGTGTATATTCAAATTTTATTTGCATGAGTGGTGGGTTGAATATACTCCTCCCAACGACAGCTACATTTCACTGCATGGAGCCTGTGACTATGTTACATCAATGGTAAAAGGGACTTTGCAGGTGTGATTAATGTAGGATTTGAGATAAGAAGATTTGCCTGGGTTATCCAGGTGGACCCAATGTAATCACTAACGTTCTTATGAGAAGGAGGCAGGTGGGTCAATTGGTAGTAGGAGCTAGGACTCAAAGCTGGAGTGGTTCTAGGAAGGAACAAGGAGCCAAGGAATACAGGCAGCCTGGAAGAGCTGAAAAAGACAAAGAAACAATTTTTCCCTGAAGCCTCAAGAGAGAATGCTGCCCTATTGACACCATGATTGGAAACTTCTGACCTTCAGAACTGTAAGAAAACAAATTTGTGTTGTTTTAAGTCATTAAATTTGAGGTAGTTTGTTACAGTAGCACTAGGAAACTAACACAATATGTAAAGTAAGTCATGCCCTGCATTATCTAGGATTCTTTTTCCTAGGAGCTGTATAAATATTTTGGCTCCTGTTGTTGTCATAATTTTGTGGGTGATTAATTATGGAACTCATTTGTCCCATTGTGTTTGATGTGGCTGAGCTTTCAATCTGAAAATTTAAATTTTAACTTTTGTGGAATATATTTTTAACATGCCGCTTGCATAAGCTATTTTATTTTTTCTCATCCATGTGTAAAACTCAGTGATATAATGCAGTTACAAGGATGCAACATTATTTGAAATGTGAAACCAAATAAATTAGATAGAAATGATTCATATTTGTTAATATGAAAGCATAAGATCAGAATATAGTAATTCCAGCAAAACATTTGCTACTATTGACAGGCTAAGAATTTAATTTTCAGCAAAAGTGCATTCCCAAGTTTCACTTTTGTTTTGTAATAAAATCAGTTTCAGGAGATATTGAAATGTAAACAGGAAATAGGTGGCAGCCTCAGATCAGATCTACATCACACAGTATACTTATTTACACCAAGTATTTCACGATTGTTATCTTTAAACTAAATAATCATCTCCCTGATTTCTTTTGTTTTATATATTTGGTAGTGTATATATGTCCATGCTGCTCTCTCACTTTGTCCCAGCTTACCCTTCCCCCTCCCCGTGTCCTCAAGTCCATTTTCTAGTAGCTATGCATCTTTATTTCTGTCCTGCCCCTAGGTTCTTCATGACCTTTTTTTTTTTTTTTTTTTTTTTTTTAGATTCCATATATGTGTTAGCATACAGTATTTGTTTTTCTCTTTCTGACTTACTTCACTCTGTATGACAGATTCTAGGTCCATCCACCTCACTACAAATAACTCAATCCCTGATTTCTTCTTAGGACTAGACACAACTTTTGTATGTGCAGCACTTTTGTATTTCCTTATAGGGATACTATATATGAATGAGGAGACATATGCCAAAAGTGATGAATGGTGGAAAGAATCTTGAGCTAGGAGACAGCATGAGGAAATTGAAATGTTTGAAAGATAGGTTATATGGGATGAAGAGAGAGAAAAGGGGTATATTGTATTTTAGTTAGCTATCTCTAGTCTCTCTACACTTTCTTTCCAATCAAATACTTGGTGTCTTTGGAAGAGAACAAAAGAAACAGGAAACAATAGCAACAACCAAAATAGCAAAAAAGAAAAGAAAAAAATAACTAGAAAAACTATTTTGATGTTAAACATTGTCACAAAATAAATTTTAGATAATTAAATGAATGAGAATTAAGATTATATTTTATAATTACAAATAATTTTAACCAGGGAGACAAGCCATACCAGGAACAGATTCTAAATTGGTACAGTGGAAAAAAGGAAAGATTAGGTAAAACCATGAAACAACTCTAGAAAATTTAGAAATAGGAGGGAAAAAAGCTACCTAATTAGACTACAAAAGTAAGGGCAGGCCAAACAATTGATAAACAAGGTGATCTATATTAATACCTATTCTTAAGAAATTATTTGGATAATTTATGTACTTAATAATATTTATTATCAAATATGTGCTATAAACTATTTGGGAATGCAGCTAAACATTGGGAATGCAGCTTATGTTTGCTGATGGAAGAGTCCAGACACATGTAAACATGTAAATAGTTTTGCTATGAAGGGAATGAAGTAGAAAAAAAAAAGAATACAGAATATGAACTTATAGGAAGGCAGTTATTATTTTAAAGAGAGTTGTCAGGAAAGCCGTCTCAGATAAGTTTGTATTAGAACAGAAATATGAAAGAAGGTTAAGGTGCACGGTATGGAAAACTGTGAGAAAGAGTTGAAAACAGATAAACCATATATGCAAAGGCCCTGAGGCAAAAGCATGCCAGATGTGTTAAAAGAATAGCTAGTGTTACTGAACCAAACCTTTACCCTCTCACAGTAAAGTCAATCTACTGACACAGAATTTTGGTTAAGGAAAATGCAGCATTTACTACAGGATGCCAAGCAAGTAGTCCAAGCAGCTAGTGCTTAAAAGACTGAAACTCCCTGATGGCTTTCAGGGAAATGTTTTTAAAGATGAGGTGAGGAGCGGGGTTGTGGTGTGTGTAATCAGCTTGTGGACATTCTTTTGATTAATTGGTGGTGAGGTAATTGGGAATCAACATCATCAACCTTCTGGTTCCAACCAGTATGGGATCTACGTGCTTGTGGGCAGCATACAGTTAACTTCTTCCACCTGCTGGGGCTTTCAGTATCTGTAAAACAGCTCAAAGGATTTGGCTCAGAATATTATCTATAGCCCTTGAGGAGGAACTAAAGGCCTTTGACTTTGTTTAATGGCTAAACTATTCTATCTTGCTTGACTCTTTTCCTTTATTTTTACATTTTCTCCCTTCTCTGATTAAATTTATTCTTTGGAACTCAGGGAAGGCCTAGGAAACTAAAGTTTTTCTGCAAATGAGAGGCAGGTGGAAGACATGGAGGGTCTGTCCTGAGAAGGCCCCATAGGGTCCTGCTTGGTTTCGTTAGGGATCCACTGTGGTTAGTGTGGGGAGGGGAGGGGGTCCTGGAAGGAGCCTAGGCCAGAGAAGTAGCTCTGGGAAAGATAATACACGCCAGCAGTTCAAAGGAATATATTGTGTATTTTATTCTGAATGAGATGGGAAATACTTGGACTGCCTTGAGCCGAAAAGTCATGTATTAAAATTTGTTCTGAAAGAGTAATATTAGATATTGTGTGGTGAGTGATATAGAGAGTTCCAGTAAAAACAGAAGCATCAGGCACCATTGTAACAGTGTGGGTGGGAGATAACGGTGTCGGTATTAGTTTGCTAGGGCTGCTATAACAAAATACCACAGGTTGGTTGGTTTATATGACAAAAATTGATTTTCTCACAGTTCCAAAGGTTAGAAGTCTAAGATCAAGGTGTTGTCATGTTTGGTTTCCTCTGAAGACTTTCTCCTTGGTGTTCAGACTGCCACCTTCTCGTTGTGTCTTCCCATGGTTTTTCCTTTGTGCTCATACATCCCTGGTGTCCCTCTGTGTGTTCTATCTTTTCTTCTTATAGGAACACCAGTCCAATTGAATCAGGGCCCATTCTAATGGTCTCAATTTAATTTCACCAAATCTTTAAAGGCCCTATTTCCAAATAGAGTCACATTCTGAAGTCCTTGGTGTTCGGGCTTCAACACAGGAATTTGGAGAGGACAGAGTTCAGCCCATAAAAATATTGTAGCCTCAGGAGGTGGTAGTGGAAATGATGAGTAGTCAGATCTAAGATAAATGTTAGGGCAAATAAAAGATTTGCTGATTGAATAGGTATTCAGTGTCAAAGACATATGTGATGTTTTTGATCCAATAACTGAAAAATGAAATTGCTAACAACTGGAATGTGGCAGAACAAGAAGGAGTACGCTTGCAATCGGAGTGAGGTACCAAGAATGTAATTATTAGAATATGAAATCTGAAATGCCCTCTAGATATCCAAGTGAAGATGTTAACTGGAAAACCAAGTATGCAAGATGCATTAGAAATATCCCTACTAGAGACTGCGTAATTTCAGGAGCCCAGCTGTGATGGGAGTTCAGCCTGGGAATGAGGTGTAGGTGTGAGCAGAATAAGGAGTAAATCCTATAAGGTAGGCCAAGGAATTCACAGTACACACCATGGGTTTCTCTCCCCAGAGACTAATTGAGTAACCTGTATCTTTATCACCTTCTCTTCCTATTTTCCTGAAAAGATGCTGAGTTGCCCAAATAAAAGAAGAAATGATATAGTATTTTCTGCAGCAACATCTTATTTATATTTCTGCCAAATATTGCCTCCTCTCTGCACAGTTTTTACTTTACTTTGAAATTTAGTTTTCATCATTCATTCATTCAGCTTCCTGCTCCTGCAATAAATAATGTATTAAGAACTTTCTGTGTGTTGGACACTCCATTTTTACAAACGCTAGCAAGACAAGGGTTGCAGACACCAACAAGAAGGCTGATGTTTCAGAAATTGTGAGAAAGAACCCCCTAACATTCCAGAAAGGAAGAAGAGGCTGGAGAGTATGAGGTATTATGCTTTCTAGAAAACCAATCAAAAACAGGAACAAACAAATACAAACATATGTTTTTAAGAGTCCCATAGTCTATTAAAAATATAAAAGATGTTTGGAATTGTAAAGATTAGAGAGGATTATTTTATTTAAACTAAAACTTCAGGAAGGCAGTATTTTAAAATGGACCTTAAATAAAATATATTTTATTTTTTTCTTGGAAATTTGTAATATTAACATTTATTATTATCACCAATAACTAGGTGGGGCCTTAACAATTTATGTTTTTTGTTGGCATTTACCTATGGCCATTTAAAAACCTCTGTCCATACATTTGAGGTACTGTGTAAAAAATACTTCAAAAGGTAGAAAGAACACATACTATAAAAAGCAAACAGGTTGTCGAAATTTCTGAGTTAGGAAGATCCTACTCATAAACACTTTTCCTCCTTGCGGTCAGCATCTGTTGGACCAAAACAAAGTTAATTTTTTGAATTATAATTTCAGTTAAATTATTTTCAAGAAATTTATTCCAGTAATTCAGAAATATTTCTGGAAAGAAAACTATGTTATTTAGAAAGGCCAGTTGTCCACAATGGTACCCAAGCAGTTAATCTTACAATGTCTGTTTTTAAAAGTAAATTGAATGCTTTAAAAAGTTATCTTTTCACTTACTGTATAAGTTTAAGTTTAATTAAGACAACTGCATGGAATAAAGCATGTTAAAACTCTGAAGATCATTCAACTGGCAAATTTAAGTGATTTTGAATTTGGGTCATAGAATAAAACTACTCTAAGTCTTTCATGTTATTTAAGTGAACAAGAAGTATAGCAAACCTCAACCACAATGAAATGATACCCTCTAAAGATTAGGTGAGTTTCAGAGTATCAAAAATATTTGCGCAAATAAATGCAGATAATCATTTCAGTACTAAGATCTACTTATTTCTTTTAACAAAGATGAGATACAAAATATATTTTTAAAAGTTAATCTTAGAGTGATTATTAAAAATTTTCATATTTTCTAATAATATCAATTATTAAAATAGCACTTACTGTAACTGATTGCTCTCTTGTGGTCTAACAGAACTATGATATAAGGAACCCTGGCACTAGTAAATAAAGTTAGAGAAAAATAACTATCAGCTGTGAATAAAAATATTGATTTAATTTTTCTTTCTTCAGTCCCCATGCATGAAGACAAACCACAGAATTATAAATAAATATACACAAGCCCATCTATATTGGGATGGAGGGATATTTAACATAATGGTAAAGGGCAAAAAAATTGTAAATGCTAATTTTTCAGAACAAATAAGTAGTGTAAACATTTTTTGGAAATAAAAAGAAATTTGTTTTTGGATCTCTTGTTATGTAAGTGCCTACATAAGAACTTCGATTTCACCTCTTGGCCTGCAAAGTGTAAAGAGTTTACTATCTGGCCCTTTACAGAAAATGTTCACTGACCCTTGGTCTAGGGTTTTTCAGTATTTCTATATAACATATTAGAATATTTGTTATTCAGTTTTCTCCAGACAAAACAAATTCACCTTCCTACTATCCAAGAAAGTATTTAAAGTATCTAGATGTGATTACTTTTAATGATTTTGGATAAAACACCATCACTTTTTAGCATTCAGAGTTTCAACACACAAAAAGAAATATTGGTTAATTTTATTTTGCAGGCAAAATAGAAATTGACTTCATGAATAGATTTCTCAGATATAATCTAACATTTCCTGAATATTGATTTATGAGACAGTAGGATTAAATCCTTTAATTAGCTGAGTTACAGCTGTCATTCATTTCTGGATCTCTTCTTATTAAAGGTTGAAAGAAAATCAAGCATGTCCTAGAACTGTCAACATAAAAAGTTTCTGCCCCTACAGAGTTCCTTGATTTTTATTTTGCTCTATGTAGGAAAGTAGATACTTCGATTCTTTGCCAAAGAAGAAAAAGTCAATGAATTGAAAATTTTTCTGACCATTGATAGATTAGGTGATATCAGTGTGAGTCCTGGGGTATTTTAAGTCAGTCAATATTGGAAGATGCAGCTCAGTGAGGTTTGATAACTGTTTGTACAGGATATTCTTACACATACACACACAGATACTCGAGGTATTTCCTTTGTGCACTCCATTCTACTTAGAGTGTTTTGTCTATAATACAACTATTATAGCATTTAGCAGATGCTAACTGTATACTCTAGAGTTTTTCAGACATATCACTCTCTGCAGGAAGCCAATTCACAAGCAATTTTCTTGTTTGTACTTAAAAAGTCTAAGTTTTTGTATGCTTTCAGGTCTTGGTTCAAACACTTGCTTTTTCTTGAAAATCAAGTCTCCTCTAACATTAATTTCAAATGCCCATCTCTTATGAATCTTAAAAGTGCATTTCGAAGTTAACACACCCTGTGCTTTGAAACAATTGTATGTGGGCATAAATAATATGCCAGAGGGGCTTCCCTGGTGGTGCAGTGGTTGAGAGTCCGCCTGCCGATTCAGGGGACACGGGTTCGTGCCCCGGTCCGGGAGGATCCCACATGCCGTGGAGCGGCTGGGCCCATGAGCCATGGCCGCTGAGCCTGCGCGTCCAGAGCCTGTGCTCCGCAACGGGAGAGACCACAACAGTGAGAGGCCTGCGTACCGCAAGTAAATAAATAAATAAATAAATAAAATAATATGCCAGAGGCCGCCATTGATCACATCCATTTCTACTTATATTCCACTTCACTGTAAGAGGCACTTGGGACAAATTACCGGATCTCAGTGGGGACTATTTTAAGGAAGAATAAACACTAAAGCTGTGATTCCTTTGTGGTACCATATATATTATGTCTTGGTTTCCCTTTTCCCACTTTTATCCATTTATATTTTCTGTGTTTAGTAAACTTAATGCCTGTTGTATACATTTTCATGCTGTTCTATATCATCCAGTACCCTTTATCTTTTACCTGGTTCACCCATTAGAAATACTTTTCTATTCATAAGAGATCATAGTAATTTAGGACAGTTGTGGATTGTGTACTACTAATAAAGAAATAGGAGAGAGAGCCAAAGTTTTCAGATTATTTTTATACATTTTATGAGATTGCCATTTTTTATATTACATCAGTCAAACATACTAAAGCATCAGAAGACTCTTGTGTCAGATAAAAATGGTCAATCACTACATTAAAGGTAAGAGAACTACATACACATACATATACTACACACAAAAAGAAAATTCTGAAATTTTATACAGTCTAAGGTTTGAAAACATTTTTGTTATTTGGAGTAGTATGAAAATTATGACCATAAGCAAAACCATTCACGTGTCATCAAGCCTTATCTAGAGCTTTATTTCTTATCTCACTATAGTAAACCAAAGTCAAGTTAAGAGTACATAATGCGATGGAACCCATATCCGATTTTCTTTTCCACTTATCACTATATGATAGACTACTTATACACCCAGCTCCATTTAGATGATGTCGTAAGGTCTGTCAAATTAACTAAATGATTTTTCAAAATATTGATGTCAGATAAGTTGATTAGTATTCTGCACTTCCTAAACTTCTTTGGAGGGACATATAAAATTATGCATTTAAATGCTAGTATCAGATAGGCAACAGACTCTCATTATACATTTTTACTCATATCTTAACGTACATTTTTAACTCTATATGTATAGTTAACTATAAATCTGAGTAACTCTGAACTTTCACACAGCCCTTAAAGCAATTTGTATACATATTTACCCTTTCCCCTATTTGGATAGCATTATTATTTTTAAGTGCGTGAATTGCCCTAGGACAGAAATAATGAAGAAACACATTTACGTTTATAATTAGAAATTGTATGAATAAGCAACACTGATATGAGAATTTTTGACAAAGCTGTGTGAATTAGTAAGATATTGTTGAGAAAGGGGACCAGAGACTTGAATCCTTGTACAAGGAGAATGTATGAGAAAAACACTAATAAGTAAAATCTGTAATGTGCCAATTTGGCTTTCAATGTGATTAATAAAAATGAATTATTTTTGCTTACTTGGCAAAAGGGATAATACCTATTCAAGAGGCTTTTTAGATCACCAGTATCTTGCTTTCCTCAAGCAATAATGTAAATAAATCAAATGTGGACAGACAAGTGAAGCATGGAAAAAATCCAATTCTTCATATAGGCATAAAGACTTTCCCTGGCAATTTAATAAGGTACATACCTCCACAAAGGACTTGGAAACCCAGAATCACTTGGGTAGTAGTAATTAATTGAAGTGGCTAAGGCCAGGTCTTCTATGTTGAATCAGTTATGTGACAAGCATAATTCTGCTGAAACTACAATGGGAATCATGGGGTTAAAACTTGGTGGCAGCAAGAAAGAATATAATCAAGGGTGAAACATTAGCAAGATTAAGAATCTGGGGAGGCTATTTGGGGATTGAGTATATTTTTAGAACCTACATTCTCTCTTCTTATATTCAAAATAGTTTGAGAGAAATAGAGATTCAGAGAGAGATAGACTGAGAGAGAGAGGGGGAGGATGGAGAGATTTAGAGACAAAAGTAATGCCAAGAGATTGTAAGGAGAAAAGTCTCTGGAAAGCACGGACATACACACATACACACATGCCACTGCCAGCATATATTCCACAGTTTATTAGACTTACTGACATTTTATATAATACCTTGAGTTCCCTGAAGGAAAGGTGTTTCAAAAATGCAAAAACAAAAATCTCAGGGGAAAAAAATGTGGGTTAGTTCTAACAGAAAGAAAATATTGCTCTATAATCATTGAGAGTTTTAGTTTTCTTAGAACTGGAAAGTTAGTGAAAGAAAGAAATTGCAACACAAAGCAGAAAGTGCTCAAAATCTTTCAAGTTTCTTATTACTTCCCTTCTCTCAGCCACTCATCCTTGACAAGTCAAGGTAAGTAGGTTCTCTTATATATAAACGTATGTAAGAAAGTAGAGAAAAAGATTTTGTTGAGAGTATCTCTGTACTTAGGAGATCTGCAGTCTCTTTCAAATGCAGTATTTTCTAATATTTACTACAGAAATTTAACACATCCCACTACCTTCTTCCCATGCTTTTTACATTATAAGATTTTTTAAACTGGCTTACTCTGTCCCTCAACTACTTAATTTATATAAGGCATACTATGATTAATGAACTCTGTTAAGCAATTTAATCTGGTTAAAACATTTAAAATAGGCATATTTTTAAAAGGTCAGGATGCATAGATTAGGAGCTTTGTTCGTCAGATATGTTGGCCCCAGAGGTATTGCTGTTTTCATTTTGACTGTTGTCAAGAGTAGTGTATGTGGTGAGAGCAAACAATTGGCATAGGGCTCCTATATTTTTAGCAAAGTAGAAGACACTGAATTTGTCATTTTCAGAATCACTTTAATTCTAGTATATTTTATTACTTGCTGAATATGAAACAAAATCCCATGGGCTGGTGTATGAGTAAGATGAATCAAGTAGGATCCCTGGCCTCATATGCTGGCGTGATACAGTGCAGCAAAGAGGCATTCATAAAACTGAGACAGCCAGTTTGTTGAAAGAGAGTAAGGGAGAAATATGAGTGTGGATTGAATGTGAGAGTATTCAGATTCGTGATTATAAACTTGGTGTGACACCTAAGAAAACATTTCATGGTCTGCAGTTCTTAAACTTGTTTATCCATAAGTCCTTATAGGGAAGGGTAATCTTCCACTATCAGTGTTTTTCAGAAATAATTTTGAAAATGATAACAAGATATATCCATATATATGCATACACACATATGTGTTATTTCTCCTTCTCCATCTCCTTCTCCTTTAATGATGACTCCTCTTCTCCTTTTTCTTCTCCTTCTCTTCCTCCTTCTTATTCTCTTTTTTTAATTTAATTTTTTTTTCCAAGCAGTGTGTTTCAAAGTAGGTGCTTCTCTTTTGTTGGAGGATAGAAAAGCATGTTGAATAAATGGGGTTATTTTAAATTCCATCCTAGAGGCATGACCAATGCAGAGGAGTCCTCAGTGGTTTGGAGAAATCTTATAAGAGATTTGAACATTTGGATGGCCAGAGACTCATTTAAAATAGTATATAAACAACTACCATATGTAGTGAAGACTTTAGATATTCAATTTAGGAAGTACTGATACATAGAAGCCTACCACAAAAAAGGATAACACATACAAGATAGAAAATAAAAACACTACTTTCCTGAATGTTCAGTTTCATGTAAAATTTC
Organism: Aethalodelphis obliquidens; assembly: GCF_003676395.1. Classification (NCBI taxonomy): domain Eukaryota; kingdom Metazoa; phylum Chordata; class Mammalia; order Artiodactyla; family Delphinidae; genus Aethalodelphis; species Aethalodelphis obliquidens. The sequence continues at coordinate 35,681,834 of NW_020837945.1, forward strand.
CTGACTATGCTGTTTGTTTTGCTTTTTTTTTTTTAATACATTTGTCCAGAATCTCTCTGAACTGCCAAGACTGTGTGTACCATTAGAACAATAGCTTCAGAACGGGCTAGTGCAGCTACCTAAAGGACCTTTTAGAGTTTTGTGAGCATATTTTTGATTATCATCATTTGGAGGGCATATTGCTGGACACCTTGCAATGATCATAGTAGGCTATCTTAACAAATGATTGTCAATCATGTGTGTGAAATGTTGCTTAATAAGACTAGAAGATAATTTATACTTGAAAGTCAAATATTTTTGCACAATTTTAATAAATAAATGGAATTTTCCAAGAATAGAACTAAAATCAAGGTTAGCTTGCATTTGATTTTGTTCAGATTTTCCTTTGCATTTATCACTATTTTGTAGAGTCATGTCATTAACAGTAGCAATGTTCATGATATCTGAATCATGAGAACAGCACATCTTTCTGCATTGGTAGCTGTAGAATTAGGTGTAAACATTTCACTCTGTCATCATATTTTCTATTGTACAATAACATTGAACATTTGCTTATTGGAATTTATATTGTTTTACTTTTAATTACCTTTCTTCTTTATCTTTTTATTTTATCGGTAGAGTGTTATACTGATATGGATTTTTTTAAATGATTTGTGCAGGTTGGTTATGGTATCTATGACTTTCATTCCAAGATAGGAAAGGAATGTTACAAAATATTTTTTATACAAAGAGAGTGAAAGGTTTTACAAGGTTGAAAAGTGCTACATGTGAAGAGGTCAAAATTTCCCTCTGTTGCATTCCATAGGTATCAGAGACTGCTAGACAGAGTAAGAAGGGATCAGCTGTTCCTAAAACCCTCTTCATTTACAGAGGATTCTGAGTCCTAGAATGATTAAATTTCTTTCCAATGGTGACATAAAAATTAGGATAATAGAATAGAAAATATCTCTTAAAAGTAAAGCATTTTCAATTTAAACACATGAAAGCCATATAGATCAGAAACTTGTTTCAATAATGAGGAACTGGGGTGGGAAAACTTGCCTAGATGGAGTTATGTATAATATACATTACTGCCCCAGATTCTACAGTCAGATGTTTCACTACAGTAGGTCTTTATGCATTTGTATATTTTTTTCTGCTTTATATTATGTGCTGGTAATACCAAAAATGCCAATGATTATTATGATAAGTCAAACACATAATAATTGTTATTAAAGTTATTAGCTTTAAAGCCTTTGATTCACATTCAGAAGTACATAATAAACTCCACCAGTCACACGTAAAACAAGTTGGAAATGATTTTCAAAAGTGTGATCAAGTTAAATACACATTTCTGTGTTCTGATCAAAAGACTGAAGTATCAAGTAAATACCAAACAAAAGTGGAAATTATGTGTTCATACATAAAGGGTAAAAATGTTTTCCATATATTATCATTTCATTTGGATTTGATTTCTAAAACTTCACTTTATCTTTCAATGTTGTTATACTTATTATAACTTAAACCAAATAAGATACACCTGTTATTTAGATCATGTTGCTGAATTAAAGCAATAGTAACTTCTGTTTTTGTTAAAGTGGCAGTGTTTTACTTATTTCAAAAGGTGAAAGTCACTACACTTATAATTCAATAGTGGCAGCAGAAACTAGGGAGAAGATTTATGTAGTCTCAAGCAAGAGAGAAACTATGAATAAAAAAATCTGGCTCAGTTCCATAATAGATTTCCAATTTTTTACCTGATTAGTTGTGAGATAATTCTAAATGGAAGTAAGGAGTGCTTCACCTTCTAAAATAGACCAGAAAATGCTGATGAAATCCTTTGTTCTCATTACCAATACCAATGCAAATAGGGAAGCAAAATTATTTTCTTTTTTTCTCTCATGTGAAGTACATAAAGCTAATAAAGAAATTTAAAATATTTTATGAAGTTATATAAATTTATATTTATAAATATATTTTATATATATCATATCAAAAATAAAATACTTCTGAAAATTGTTAGTTTTCACTGTATTCATTTGGAATAATCCTAAAGACCTTGGAGTCTTTCAAACATGTATGAAATGATGATATTGAACTTTTCATCTAAAAGAGTAAATTATTATATTTAAATACAGTTGCATGCTATTAATAGTTTTGACTAAAATAATACCATGTGTTGGCTCTTTCTTCCAGGAAGATTGAGTACATACATTTCTCCCTATTCTGCCTGTTAGGAAATTAAAAACAAAACAAAAAAGAAACCCAACAATCCTGCCTGCTAGTATAAAAATCTTGGGTATTATGTGTAAAACAAATATAAGAAGACTCAGAAAATTGGAGAGAAGAAGGTAGAAAAATTAGTGATCTCTACATAACGACCTACATGGTTTTGAAATTCTCTAGCGTTTATTTTTGCCTCAATTAACCAAAATGGGTGCCAGAGAATCCAATAAGTTGGAAATACCAATGGACACAGACAATAAGAGACCCAACAAAAGCCTGCTCTTTATAGCCAAAGGACCAGGAAATGGGGAACTTAGCTAGGCTGAAAACCTTTAGAAAATGACTGTACCATTGCAGCCAAATACCCAAAAAACATATGAAAACAAAAACAAACAAATAAAAAGCAGCAACTGTGGGCCACCCAGGCCCAAATCACCAATGGCTAAGTGGGAACACAAACTTCTCTTCTTGTTGTCAATAAAGAAGTACCCCCACCTTCTGCCAATCTCTCATCCCACCAGGGTAGGATCAGAGAAGACTAAATAAGGAATCTGGACTTTCAACCCATCCTGGCACACCTCTCCCTCACATTGGTGTCAGAAGCCCATGTTGGGGAGTAGTAACAAGGAACCCCTAGCACTCTCAGCCAAGGACGTATCAGTGGATGGCTACATGGGAACTCAAACTCTTATTCCCACCCAGCAAGGATGAGGAGTCCTCCTTCCTCTGACTGATTGGGAAACTTGGGCTTCTATCCCCACTGGGCTATAACTAGATGCCACTCTTGTGCAGGATCAAAGAAAGCTACCTAAAATAGAAGGTTTATATAAGACCCAGAGTCATATGACATGTTAAGGTTTCAACAGAAAAATCACTCATCAAACTGAACACAAAAGACGATCAATAGTTGCCAAACCCCCGAGATGATAAAGATGTTAAAATTATTTAACAAAGATTTTTTAAAAGATATTATAAAGTTGCTTTGACCAACAATTATGAATATGCCAGAAATGAATGAAAAAATGCCCAGTCTCAGAAAAAAACATAGAAAGTCTCAGCAAAGCGATAAAATACATAGCGAAGACCCAAGTGGAAATTTTAGAACTGAGTTGGAGAGCTGAGCTGTCAGATATAGGAACTGTCAATTATAACAAACTAAAATGAAAATAACTCTCCAGTTTTTAATCACTTACTCCCATGGTATAAGCAAGAGGCCAAACCTAAGAAATTGTTGGCTCTCCCAACATCAATTTTTCACCATGGGAACGGCTCCAGGCCTGGTCAGCACAGACACAGGGATCTTTTCACTTCCAAGGGACATCTGATGGTCAGTAGGGAAGGACAGGGGTAAGGGTTAGGACTAGAAAAGTGCTGAATGCTGAGTCAGAATGGAGAAAAATGTCTTTAAGTTTCCCCCCAGTTCCCTCTATAAAACGTTCTCAGCAGAAGTGCCTGGAGGAGGAATGCAGATATGTATAAAATCATGGCCAGCTGAGGACCCCTGAATCCTTGACTGCAACTCCCTTGGGATACTACAAGGCAAAGGCTGTGTGTGACTCTGGTGCCCCCTGAAGCCTGACAGGTACAGCCCTTGTAATTGCTTCTGGTCAGGCCTGAAAAATCAGACACAGGCTATTTAGCCAGGAACCAGACTCCTCACATACCAGCCCATGCAGCTTTTTTTTTATTTTCCTTTTTCTTTTCACATGTTATTGAATCATTACTGTTTCATTTATTTGATTAAATAGTTTGTGACTTCTCATTTAATATGGACTATTCCAGGTCATTCAGATTTGAAGAAAGACAGGAAAAGAGACAAAGCTTTCACATTTGCTTCTCACTTTTTCTGGGCTGGGAGGGGTTGAATAGCAGAGTGAAAATGCTAAACTAAGGGAAAACAAGCTCACTTCAAATGGAAAATTTTACTCAAAACATTTAGGTTTAGAAGTTTCACCTTAAAGTGTAAATTGTCCCATTTAAGCAGAAAACTTAAACAAAAAATTAAACTGTCTCAATTGATATGGATATATTTATTTCAAAAATCTAAAGAAACATTCAAAAACATGTCTTTTCTTCTTAAACATCTGACAGTGTGGATTTAGAAAAATAAAAATCCTCTCTAATGGCTTAGTTTCCAACTCATATATAGGGTGTTAATAATCATCACCAGTAGAAATCCTCGTACTGGCTTTGATTACAAATATATATAATGTGATTCAGATGATTATTTTTCCCCTAAGGGAATATGAACTCAACTGAAATGCATTTTCTTATAGCTGACAATCCTTTGCATAATCTTGATATTTTGATTAGTGTTTAGAAGACTTTAAAAGGACAAAAAGCAGAAAATGTCACACCTATGGTATCTCAATATGGGATTCAGATTGCATATCAGATAATGTGAAGCACATGTCAATAATAGGATTTGATTTTCTTTCTGTTGCTTAATTTCTGGGTCATGGGGGATGATGCTCCAACAGGATCAGTTCAGTGCTTCCTACAGAACTCTTGAGAACAGTTTTGAGCTTTTTGCTTTTAATTCTTCAATAACAGTCAACCAAAGTAACGATACACAGATCCAAAAATAAAATGCAGAACAGACAAAAAGATACATGTATCCATCTATTTTCTCTTCTAAAATTATCCATTAAATCTATTTTAAATATAAATTTTATTTTCATGTCCATAAACTTTGCCTTGTATCAAGGAAGCTATTTGTTAAGTTTCATTATTTTCACTGTAAAACATCAAAGATTTTGTGAATTTTAATGATGACCTTAAACTAGGACTACAATAAAATATGTACAGAAATATCAAGCAGTTATTATTTTACTCAGATCTCTGAAGGAATTAGAAATTATGAAGGCACACACCCATAAACACATATAATATTTAGTTGTTATTTCACTTTAGAATATCTCTCCTCTTCCTTAAAATATATTTCTGATATCCTCCTAGTTTAGAACTTCTGATTGTAAACACTAAAATTTCGGTGCTTCAAATAAAATGTCATTCATTGGATATGTTATAAAGAAGTGAAAATATTTTGATGATAAGTGAGAACACTATAACATATCTGGAATTACAGAACTAAAAATGTTATATGAAAACAATAATAAGAAGTATTTGAAGAAATGTACATGATATGTAAAGAAAACAAAATCATTATATTTGTTTTTAAGCACAATTGAGCATGTCAATTTTCAACACAAAATGGTCCAGGCCTCCCAATCCTACTGAATATATAAACTTGGAAAATATATGAAATGAAAATAGTGATCCCTTTACATAGAGTGACAGAAACTGGCTATCCAGAAATGTGTTTATATTTGTGTATTATAATTATACTTGTATGTTAATTCCCATAAAAATATTCATATTTAACAGAAATGTATGTGCATGTGTTTGTGTGTCTCTGTGTGTATTTAACCTTAAGTGTTCTTTTTTTCCTTTTGTGAAGTTTTTCTTTAATTTTCAAATAGTACTTTTGACAGTGTTCCTATGATTCATACCAGTTTTTTTTTTTAATTGTTTGATAACAAATAATGTTAGCATCCTTGTTATCTTTGTCTAGGATACCTTAGGGCTTTATCAAATTTAATTCCATTTGTCCCTGGTATTATATTAAGTATTAAAATTTAAAATCATAAACTAGCAATGAATCAATGAATTATGAAGAAGATGTATATGTTTAATGACTCTTACTATTCTATTAATGGGTCAGTGAATTGAATATTTTCTCATGAAACTAGAAATCATTGTCTTGGTTTATGTGTTTTATAATAAATGTTACAACCAAATTTTCATGTACTTTCATTTATTATATTAAGATGCAGAAACACAAAAATAATCATTTATTCAAGATTTTATTTAAACAATAGAAATCATGCAGCTATTACAAAATGTGTTTATTATACATTGGCCATTAAAAGAAAATACCTTCCAAAGTCGCTAAAATGAATATTCATTTTCCCTTTTAGACCATGCAAAGGGTCAATTATTAATTATACTATGGTTCAGCATGTATTATTTTGATATATTGATGAGACAAAAAAAATCTTAAACTGTAGAAGGATGACTGATATTAGCATATATATCTAACTTTATATATGATAAATAAATTGGATAAGTTTGTTGGGGAAAGTCAAACAGCAATTTAAATGATTTTTGCTACAAACAAGTGCTCAATTTATTAAATGATATTTTGTGAGGTATCATTAACATTGAATAAAATGCATTATTTTTAAATTGTACCAGTTGATGAGTTTTGACATATGTGATGAAACCATCATCACAATCAATAGAGGGAACTTATCTCCACCCCCAGAAGTTTGCTCTTGCCCTTTGTAATCACTCCCATCTCCCCTGTTCCTGTCTCCAAACAAGAATTGATCTGCAGGCTTCCCTGGTGATGCAGAGGTTGAGAATCTGCCTGCAATGCAGGGGGCACTGGTTCGAGCTCTGGTCCAGGAAGATCCCACATGCCACAGAGCAACTAAGCCCGTGCACCACAACTACTGAGCCTGCGCTCTAGAGCCCGCGAGCCACAACTACTGAAGCCCGTGCGCCTAGAGCTTGTGCTTTGAAACAAGAGAAGCCATCACAATGAGAAGTCCATGCACCACAGCAAAGAGTAGCCCCTGCTCACCGCAGCTAGAGAAAGCCCGTGCACAGCAACGAAGACCCAACCCAGCCAAAAATAAAGTAAAAAAAAAAAAAAAGAAAATTGATCTGCTCTGTCATTATAGGTTAATTTGCATTTTTGTGTATTCATATTAATGAAATAAAACCAAATGAACTTTTTTTGGACTGGCTTCTATACTCAACATAATTCTTTTATGATCTTTCCCTGTCGTTGCATGTAGCTGGTTAATTTACATTACAGAGTAGTACTCCATCACATGGATTTACCAAACATTATTTTTCAGTCACCCATTGATGGACATTTAAGTTGTTTCCAGCTCTGGCTATCACAATGAAGTTACTATAGACATTTGTGTACAACTCTGTGAGAACATATATACTCTTTTCCCTTGAGTAAATACTCAGGAGTAGAACGGATCTCTTGTATGGTAGGTATATGTATAATTTTTAAGAAACTGCCAAACTGTTTTTCAAGTTTGTGCCAGTAAACATTCCCACTAAGTGCATGACAGTTCCAATTCTTCCACATCCTTGCAAATTCTAGATATCTTCAATCTTCACTTTTAGTCGTTTTAATAGACGTCCAAATATATATCATTTGTGGGGTAATTTTTCATTTCCCTAATAACTAGTGATATGGAGCATCTTTTCATGATATTATATCATCCATATATATTCTTAGTAAAGTATCTGTTTAAATAATTTCTAATATTTATATATTTTGTTTTCTTATTAACAAGTTTGGATAAAAAATACTGGATAAAATTTTTAATCAGACACATGTTTTGTGAATATTTTCACCCATTTCATGGCTTGTCTTTTATTAATAGGATCTTCTGAAGAACAAAATTTTTAAATTTTGATTAAATGGTATGTTCCTTATCCTTGTATGTAAGAAATAGGTCACACAGAACCTAATATCCAAAGGTTTTCACTTATTTTTTTTCCTAGATGTTTTATAGTTTTAGGTTTCATTTTTAGCTCTACCATCCATTTTAGTTAGTTTTTGTATATTTGTATTAGGATACCCAATTGTTCTTGCAATATTTGTTGAAAATAATTATTTTTTCTCCACTAAATTACCTTTGTACTTTTGCCAAAAATTGTCTAAAACTGGTAAAAACTGAATAAGGTCTGTGTTCTAATTAACAGTACTGAATCAATGTCAATTTTGTGGTTATGATTGTACTACAGTTGTGTAAGATGTCACCATTGTGGGGAGCTAGGTGAAGGATTCGAGGTACTCTATTTTTTACTTATTTATTTATTTAGTTAATTTATTTTTGTCTGCGTTGGGTCTTCGTTGCTGCATGCGGGCTTTCTCTAGTTGTGGTGAGCAGGGGGCTGCTCTTCGTTGAAGTGTGCAGGCTTCTCATTGTGGTGGCTTCTATTGTTGTGGAGCAGAGGCTCTAGGTGTGTGGGCTTCAGTAGCTATTGCTCACAGGCTCTAGAGCACAGGCTCAGTAGTTGTGGCACATGGGCTTAGTTGCTCCATGGCATGTGGGATCTTCCTGGACCAGGGCTCAAACCCATGTCCCCTGCATCGGCAGGCAGACTCTCAACCACTGCTCCACCAGGGAAGCCCCGAGGTACTCTATTTTTGCAATTTATTATAAGTTCATAATAAAGTCTAAATGTAAGATTAAAAATTTTGTCCATATATTTTTGATATACATCTAGATTCTCTGTTCCACTGGTGAATTTATTTTCTCTTCATGCCAATACTACACAATCTCATGTGCAGTTTTATAAGAAAACAAAATTAAATACAATTAACCCTCCAACTTTGTTCTTTTTCAGTTTTTTTTGTTGTTGTTGTTGTTATTCTGTTTTTGAATTTTAGAATCAATCAGATTTTCTATTTCCACAAAGAGTGTACTGGAATTTTGATTGGGATATACATGAATCTATAGACCATTTTAAGGAGGAATTGAAATCCTAACAACTTTGATTATACCCAGTATATATCTCCTTTTATCTATGTCTTCTTCTCTCAGTAATATTTTATAGTTTTCATAGTACAGATCCTAAACACCTTTAGTCTTGATTTCTCACAAATTATTTTATATTTTATATGCTATTATTAAAAGATTTTTATTCAGTTTTTGACAACTTATTGAAATATGCTAATAAACATTTGATTATTTTATGTTGGTCTAGTATACTGCATCCACGCTAAATTCAGTTCTAGAGCTTTTTTGTATATTCCATTGATGACATCTCCTGTGAATAAGGCAATTTTCTTCTTACTTTCAAATATGTGTGCTTTTACTTATTCTCTTGATTTATTGCACTGGTTAATATCGGCAATAAAGTTTGGATATGCGTGATGAGAGCAGTGATGTTTATTTTGTTATAGAACTTAGAAAGTCTTCATTAATTATAAAATATGACATTCTCTTATTATTTCATACTTTTTTTTTTTAGGTTAAAGAAGTTCCTTCCTTCTATACCTATGAATGACTGCATATGAGTAGTTTTTATTTAAGAGTTGATCTTTTTTGAGCAGTTTTAGGTTCAGAACAAAACTGAGGGCAAGGTGCAGATATTTCCCATATAGACCCTGCTCCCATGTATGCATAGCTTCCCCTATTATCAACATCCCCCACCAGAGAGGTACACTTGTTACAATTGATTAACCTACATTGACACATCATAATCAACTGAAGTCCATAGTCTACATTAGGGTTCATTCTAGGTGCTGTAAATTCTATAGGTTTGAACTACTGTATGATCACATGTATCCATCACTATAGTATAACAAAGACTACTTTCAATGTCCTGAAAATCCTGTGTTCCACCTGTTCATCCCACCTTTCTCCAACCTGTGACAACCACTGATCTTTGTTACTTTCTCCATTGTTTTACCTTTTCCAAAATGTCATATAGTTGGAATCATACAGTATGTAGCCTTTTCAGATTGGCTTCTTTCACATAACAATATGAATTTCAGGTTTCTCTATGTCTTCATGACTTGATAGTTCATCTCTTTTTAACTCTGAATAGTGTTCCATTATCTGGACATACCACAGTGTATTTAACCATTAACCTACAGAAAAAATCTCGGTTGCTTCTGAGTTTGGCCAATTATGAGTAAAGCTATTATAAACAATTTTGTGCTAGTTTTTGTATGGACATAAGCTTTCAGCTGCTGGGTAAATACCAAGGTGTGTGATAACTGGACTATATGGTAAGATTATGTTTAGTTTTGTAAGAAAGTGTCAAACTGTCTTCCAAGGAGGCTGTGCCATTTTGCATTATCACCAGCAATAAATGAGAGTTTCTGTTTTATCCACACCCTCGTCAACATTTGATGTTGTCAGAGTTTGGGATTTTGGCCATTCTAGCAGGTGTGTAGTGGTCCTCATCTTTGTTTAAATTTGCATTTCCCTGAAGGCATAAAATGTAGAAAAAAATTAATATGCTTATTTTCCATTTGTATATCTTCTTTGGTGAAGTGTCTATTCAAGTCTTTTGCCTATTTTTAATCCAGATATTTTCATATTTTTGAGTTTTAAGAGTTCTTTGTGTATTTTGGGTAATTAGTCCTTTATCGTATATATCTTTCTCTCATTCTACTGTTTATCTTTTCATTCTCTTGACATTATCTTTCTCAAGCAGAAGTTTTTTATTTTTAATAAAGTCCAGATTATCAATTATTTCTTTCATGGAATATGCCTTTTTTTGTTGTATCTAAAAAGCCATTGTCATAACCAAGATCATCTAGGTTTTTTCCTATGTTATCTTGTAGGAGTTCTATAGTTAGTTTTACATTTAGTGTTTTCATTCATTTTGAGTTAATTTTTATGAAGGGTTTAAGATATGTGTCTAGATACACTTTTTTGCCTGTGGATATCCAGTTGTTATAGCAACACTTGTTGGAAACACATTTGCTCCATTGTATTGCCTTTGCTCCTATATCAAACATCAGTTGACTATGTTTATGCAGCTCTATTCCTGGACTCTATTTTGTTCCGTTGGTCTATTTGTCTATTACCTCTCCAATGCCACACTATCTTGATAACTGTAGCTTTACAGTCTTGAAGTCAGTTAGTGTCTCTCCTACAAAGTTGCTCATCTCCTTCAATATTATCTTTGCTATACTGAGTATTTTCCCATTCCATATAAACTTCAGAAAATAATTTATATAGATATCCATAAAATAACTTGCTGGGATTTTGATTAGCATTGCATTGAATCTATAGATCAACATGGGTAGAACTGACATCTTGACAATACTGAATCTTCCTATCCATGAATATGTAATGTCACTCCATTTATTTAGTTCTTTGATTTTGTTCATTGGAGTTTGTTGTCCTTATAGAGATCTGTACATAATTGATTTTGTTTGTTAACTTTGTGTCTTTCAACCTTGCTATAATTGTTTATTAGTTCCAAGGGTGTTTAGGTCAATTCTTTCTGATTTTCTACATAGACGTCTGCGAGCAAAGATAGTTTTATTTATTCCTTTCCAATCTATATACCTTTTATTTCTTTCTTTTGCCTGATTACATTAGCTAGTACTTCCATAAAATGTTGAAAAGCAGTGTTGAGAGAATATATCCTTGCTTTGCTCTTGATCTTAGTGGGAAAGCTTCCAGTTTCTCACAATTAAGTATGAGGATAGCTGTGGGGTTTTTTTTGTAATCTATGTTATCAAATTTATGGGCATAGAATTGTTCAAACTGTTCCTGTATTATCCTTTTAATGCCCAGGGATCTGTAATGATGACCTCCCATTTTTTTGATATTAACAACTGATATCCTCTTTTTTTCTTAACTGAGCTAGAGGCTTATCAATTTTATTTATCTTTTCAAAAATATACTTAAGTTAAAAAGATATAAAATTGATATATACACTCTTTTAATATTCTTGATAGTTGATTTTGGTATCTGTGTCACTTCTGGGATGATTTCAATTGATTAATTTCTTTTTGCCTTATGACATCACATTTTCCTGCTTCTTTGCATTCTGAATATTATTTAATTGATTGCCTGATATGATGGTTACTTTTATGGTTCAAATTAGTTAGGCAACAGTGTCAAGGTATTTGGACATATATTATTTTGGATGCCTCTGTGAAGGTGTTTCTTTGGATGAGATTAACATTTAAATTAGTGGACTTTAAGTAAGGTGGATTACCCTATATAATATGGATGAGTCCCATCCAGTCAGTTGAAGACCTTAGTATAACAAAGACTGATCTCCCTCAAGCAAGAAGGAGTTCTGTCAGGAAAATGCCTCTGATTCCAGTTGAAACTCTTTCCTGGGATTCTAGGCTGGCAGATTTTGGACTTACCAAGCCCTTCTACAATGACTTTAGCCAATTCCTTAAAATCTCTCAATACATAGATACATAGATAAATAGACAGACAGATATATACACATTCTGTTCTGTTTCTCAGGAGAACCCTAACTAATACACCAGACATTGTGCATTTACTCTTTTTGTGCTGGATATTTTGTAGTCCTACACCTATTATTGAGTTTTGTTCTGGAATGTAGTTACACTTAATTATTTCTTGCTTTTAGCAGTTGTTAGATAGGACAAGAAGAGAACTTAATCTAGGGTTAATTACACCCCCCCCCCCCAACTGAGGCAAAACCATTCTGGGTAGTTTTCCCAGTATCCTGTGAATTTTGAAGGCTTCCTTTGTGAGTGTCAGGTACTGTTCCTTTTTATCCTTTTGGATAGTTCTTTCCATGTGTCTTAGTCAGTCTGGCTGCAATGACAAAGTACCAGAGAGTGGGTGGCTTATTAAAACAAACAAACACAACAAAAAACCCAGAAATTTGTTTCTCATAGTTCTGGAGTCTAGAAGTGTGAAACCAGGTGTCAGCATGGTCAGGTTCTAGTAAGAGCTCTCTTTGATTTTGCAGATTGCAGACTTATTCTTGTATCTTCACATGGCAGAAAGAGAGTAAGCTAGTTGTCTGGTCTTTTCTTATAAGGGCATTCATCCCATCCATGAGGATGCTACCATCATGATCTAATTATATTTCAAAGGCTCCTCTTCATAATACCACCAAGTTGGGGATTAAATGTCAATATATTCATTTTAAAGGGACATAAATATTCAGCCCATAATATTTTGCCCCTAGCTACCAAAATTCATGTCCCTCTTATATAAAAATTATATTTATTCCAGCCCAACATCCCCCAAAATCTTGACTCATTCCAGCACTAACTCTAAAATCTAAAGTCTCATCAAAATATAATCTAAATTAGACATGGGTGAATCTCAAGATATGATTCATCTGGAGGCAGAATTTCTCCCCAGCTGTCAACTTGTAAAACCAAACAAGTTATATGTTTCCAAAATACATTGATGGGATAGGAACAGGTTAGACATTTCCATTCCAAAGGAAGAAAAAGGGAAGAAGAAAATGATGGTGGGTCCCAAATAAGTCCAAATCCTAGGAAGGCAAGAGATCTTAAGTATTGATAATAAACTCTTTGGCCCCCTGTTCTGCCCTTCAGGCCCACTAGGGTAGTGGTCCTACTGCTACAGAAGAGCAGGAGAGGTTCCTGTCCCCAGACCTCTGCTGGGTAGAGATCAAGCCCCCATGCCTTGGGGTAGATATTGACTGCCCTATTAAAAATGAAGCAATGGCCCCCACTTTTGAAATTGAGGAAGCAGCCCTGATAATCTTTGAATTATCTTAGGAGATCATTCTTCCATTATATTAAAAACTAGAGTACATTCACAACCAAATAGCCCCATGGTCCCATCTTGTAAATCTATGAAGTCTGACAACGTTTCTTAATTCTGTCTTGTCTCTCATCTTCAGTTCAAACTGTAGTTCTCTTGTTGGGGTAGTTGATTAAGTCCAGAGTTCATAAGCATACTAATATCCTTATCAAGTGGTTGCTTAGCCATACCCTTAGTATTCTCTTCTGAACATGCTTCCTCATTTTTTGCAATATGGATAGGCTGAGAATTTTCCAAATTTAAGTTCTAGTTCCTTTTTGCTTAATAATTCAGTCTTCCAGTCATTTCCCTCTTCTTGTGTTTTACTATAAGAAGTAAGGTGGACCAAAATGTTGATTCAGTAATTTTCTCCTCCCCTGAATGTCTAATTATGTTGTTTGCAAGTTTTACCTTCCACTCAATACTAGAACAGGAACACAGTTTAGCCAATTTCTTAGCTACTTTATAGCAAGGGTTGCCTTTTCTTTATTGTGCAATAGCAGTTCCTCATTTCTGCCTGAGACTTCATCAAAATAAACTTTACTGTCTGTATTTCTACCAATATTCTGTACATTATTTGTATATTCTCTAAGAAAACAAAGGTTTCTTTACATTTCTGAGACCTCATCAGATTTGCCTTTAAAAATCCCTTTATGACAATCTTGGCTTTTTCTAGAGTGTTTTTCAATACTTTTCCAACCTCTTCCCACTACCCAGTTCCAAAACTGCTTCCACATTTTTAGTGGAAGTGCTTTGCACTGACGTAGTGTTTTACATCAACACCCTATTTCTCAGTACCAATTTCTGTCTTAGTTTGGACTGTAATAGCAAATTACCATAGACTGGGTGGCTTAAACAATAAATATTTATTTCTCACAGTTCTGAAGGCTCGAAGTCCAAAATCAGTGTGCTGGAATGGTATGATTTTGGTGAGTGCCCTCTTCCAGTTTGTAGACTGCAGACTTCTTATAGTCTTACATGGAAAAAAGAGAGCAAGCTAGCTCTCTGGCCTCTTCTTATAAGTGCACTAATCCCTTTTGTGAGGGCTCTATCCTCATGACTCAATTACCTCCCAAAGGCACCTAATACTGTCACATTGGGGACTAAATTTCAACATCAATATTTTGGAGACAAATATTCATAATTACATGTTTTCAGGTAGTTTTATTATATGCAATATGATGATCAATAGTCTACTGAATACTCAAGAAATACATTCTGCTGAGTATCTGCAGATTTCTGGGTTTCTTTCTCTGTATCACTTTTAATAATTGGTACTATATCCTGCAACTCTATCTACTTTGGTTTGCTGCACTCTTAACTCTGTCTCTTCAAATATTGTGATTTCTGGGTTCTGCTTAGATTCTTTCTCCTGGTGTCATTTCTAAACCTCTCCCAAAACAGAAAGCAATATTAGGGCTCACCTCACCTCTTTCTAGTATCCAAGGGTTTAATGTCTTCTATTGTTTGATGTCCATTGTCTTGAAAACCATTGAATTACATATTTTTGCATTTTGTTTTTTAATTTTAATTAATTAATTTTTATTATTATTATTTTTTGTGGTACGCGGGCCTCTCACTGTTGTGGCCTCTCCCATTGCGGAGCACAGGCTCTGGACGCGCAGGCTCAGTGGCCATGGCTCACGGGCCTAGCCGTTCCGCGGCATGTGGAATCCTCCCGGACCAGGGCATGAACCCGTTTCCCCTGCATCAGCAGGTGGACTCTCAACCACTGCGCCACCAGGGAAGCCCAATTTATTTTTTTATACAGCGGGTTCTTATTAGTTATCCATTTTATACATATTAGTGTATATATGTCAATCCCAATCTCCCAATTAACACCACACTCCCCACCACCACTTTCCCCCCTTGTTGTCCATATGTTTGTTCTCTACATTGGTGTCTCTATTTCTGCCCTGCAAACCGGTTCATCTATACCATTTTTCTAGGTTCCACATATATGCATTAATATACGATATTTGTTTTACTCTTTCTGACTTACTTCACTCTGTATGACAGTCTCTAGATCCATGCACATCTCTACAAATGACCCAATTTCATTCCTTTTTATGGCTGAGTAATATTCCATTGTATATATGTACCACATCTTTATCCATTTTTTGTTAATGGGCATTTAGTTTGCTTCCATGACCTGGCTATTGTAAATAGTGCTGCAATGAACATCAGGGTGCATGTGTCTTTTTGAATTATAGTTTTCTCTGGGTATATGCCCAGTAGTGGGATTGGTGAGTCATATGGTAATTCTATTTTTCGTTTTTTAAGGAACCTCCATACTGTTCTCCATAGTGGCTGTATCAATTTACATTCCCACCAACATTGCAAGAGGGTTCCCTTTTTCTCCACACCCTCTCCAGCATTTGTTGATTGTAGATTTTCTGATGATGCCCATTCTAACTGGTGTGAGTTGATACCTCATTGTAGTTTTGATTTGCATTTCTCTAATGATTAGTGATGTTGAGCAGATTTTCATGTACTTCTTGGCCATATTTCTGCCCATTTTATTGTTTATGTTTTTGTTATAGGAAGAAGTGTTAATATAACCCCTGTTACTCTATTTTCATTGGAATCAGAAATCTATTTAATAGTATTTTTTTAATTTTAAGAATTAAAGTAAATAATAAGGGAAGAAAGACAAGGAAATATGTTATTTGTCACAGTCATATATCTTCTTATGAGCTAGTAGGTTGAGAATCATGCTTCTGAGATGTGAAATACTTTGGTTACCACTAAAGTTAAGAAAGGCAAAAGACATAACTAGAACTAATTTGAAGAAAGCCAAGACCGTTATAAGACTAAATTTCTGAACTTTAAAGATAGTGTAGTAAGTCAAAGGGTGAAATTCTAAACAGTGTGAAGCAGTGGCTTTAGTCATTTAAGCAGCATGGTATCCTGAAGACTGTCTTGTCATGCTGGAAGGTCAGGTTCAGAAGTCTCACTAGTGAGGTGTCTCCCCACAGAGAGGGGAAAAAAAGAGTGGCAGAAGTTTTCTGCATACTGTGAAGGTGACTTTATTCTCAGTGTGAGAGCAGGGTGGTCACAGCTCTCTAGGCTGAACTTGCTGTAGGCCCATCTATAATGCCTATGCAGGGAGCAGAAAGGTCAGTTTGGCTCTAACCTTTTATTCCCCCCTCATGAGCCAGCAGCATAAGTCTAGCTTCTTTTCCAAAAGAAAGGCTGAAGGACAGGGGACACCAAAAGCCTATCCAGGATTAGAACATAATTTTTACGTAAGGAAAATAAAACCATGACACAATTCTAAACAATGGCATGAAATGTGAGAGGAAAGGGGAAATGGAAATGAAGTAGAATGCAAGCACAAAAAACTTGTAGAAAAGGGGCAATATTTTTAAGAGTTTATAATATTGGAGCCAATTCCTCTTGGTTACTGCCTCTAAAACATGTTAAAGGTGAGGTTCATGATTATTTTTCTGTCAGTTTTACAGTTTACGTATTGTGAATATATTGCCAAATATTATTAGTATGACACCGATTAATGTTTATGCAATCCATATACATGTTAATGACATTGGATGGCTTTCTCGTTGAAGTAATCTTAGGTATTTATCTGTGTTTAAAATAAGTTTTGATCATTTTTCCCTTTACTTCAGAGATTATATATAAATATATAGATACAGATTTATATAGATATTAATATGTAGATAGGTATATAAATATATATGTGTATTAAAATAAATTAGAAATATGTTGACATCTTTCACTTTTTTACACTCTGCTTATAAACTGTCGATACTTTGCAATTGATGATGACTTTTACTGTTCAAAAACCTTTGATAGTTTAACCTTGCCTATGTTCTTCCATTCCTTAAGCTTGTTTTACCTACTTAAATATTTGATCTTGTTCATAAATTAAAGTTTAACTTTTCTGCAGTTTAAATTACAAGAGTGCTTTCACTGGTGTATGGTGACATTTATGTGTCAGCCATCTTGGAACCATATTGGAACAGCTGTTTTGGGATCATTCTCTTATAAGCTTCTTAACACTGTTAACTATGGCATCCTGAATTTATACTAGTCTTGCTTTGTTTCCCTGTTATGTATTAAGATTTATTTTTATTCTAGTTGCCTGATAATTATACTCAAGTTTTTCACTTGAAATTTATTTTCCCATATATAGTGAGTATTTTTGGAACATGTTTTAACCAATGACTTTTATCTAGTCACTGAAATTATACACCAATATATCATTGGCACATGATCTTCAATTTATATAACAAGCATAAATCTTGGTCTAAAAGTATTTAACTAATAAACTAAAAATCAATATGAGTATGCTTCATTTGAAAAGCCTTAAAAATGAACCTTGAGAATTCACAGTCTGATGTGTAACTTGTTTTTTTTGGCCTGTGTTTGAAATAATTTTAATTATGTTTATATATATAGTGGTTGTCAGGTCAGTTGATTTTCCCCTTTTGATATAATAATAATAAGAAGAAGATGCTGTTATGACTTTATTAAATAAACATTTAAGTGGAGCACAGGGTGTCTGATGGTGAAACACAGTTCAGCAAACAGATCAAAAGAGAAATTGAAATAGAGAAGTTTGTTATTCTCAGTTCTTAAGTTCTGGAAGAATTAAAGATGCACCTTGAGGGGCCACATGGCAAGGTCAAGGCAGAATGCAGACAGAGAAAGGACTTGGGGCACAAGTCTTTATTAGTGACCATAGATGGGGAGGAGGCATTGGGGTTCTGTGGCTATGGCCTGATTGGTCAATTTAAACCAAAAGAGTGGGGTTTTAGTAAATCCCGCAAGGGTTACATAGGGCATATGGGTGCTAAGAGGCAAGAGGGACTGTTGACAAAAGGGCTGTGGAATGAAGTATCTCAGGGACAGATCTTTGCTTGTATCTAGGGTATGAGCTTGCATGACGGGGCAAATGTCAATTTAAGATCCCTGCAAGCCCATTGGTTAAACAAAATGGACACAAGGATCCAATTCCAAGAAGCAGCTTAGCTAAACACTCAGCAAGCTCATGCAATGGGATTTCAAAACAGAGTGAGATAAAGGAGGGATCCAAGGCTTTGGGATCACTAGATTCTTCAGCTGTCAAGATTACCTGTGCGACCTCTGATAGGTTCTTTACCATTTCTAAAGCTTTACATAATTGTGTTCAAAGTGCCTAGCACAAAGTTATAAGGTAATGGAATTTTTATGGTTCCTTTATGTAAATTTATAACATTAGATCCTCTTTATCTTCCTTCACTTGATTTGTTTTCCTCCAGATCACAATAGTCCTGGAGGGTTTAGGTTTTCCCTAAGGTGACCTAGCCAGTTTAGGTTAGCAATCCAAGCTAAATGTTGGTGGTACCCAAAACAGCATGAAAACCTAATCTAAAATAACTGAGCACATGGCTAATTTCTACAGATTGGATTAATATTAAAATTACTTTTTGGTCACTTAGTATGTTTTCACAATTAGATAGAGAAGCCTTTCTTTTTTCCTGTTGTACTAGTTTAGTCCTTGTTAATTTAAATCACTTATGAATTAATTTTGATTCTTTGAGAAATGTAAAATAATTAGTTGGCAAATAGATTTAATTTTGTGAATTGTGAATTTAATTCACAATTTGAATTTAAAGTTTATCTATAAATGTGAAAAATGTGTTTCTATAAGATAACTTTTTATATATTATATTAAACCATATAAAAGTGCTGTTATTTGATTATTTTGGAAAAGATCAAAAATGGTAATTTAATGTTTAAATATAATCAAAGATAATTATTCTACAAACATATAGCTTATTGCAAAAGGAACACATGGTCATGGTAAATTTTAAAAGGGGATATTGCTTTCAGAATTATGGATAAAACATTTTATTCTAGTTGTATTAGAAAAAAATAATATTCTGGCATATCAGACATAATTTAAAACATTTGGCTTTGTTACCTTGCTGCATAAATTGGCATTATTTAAATACATGTTCATTTTTTAAAAAACACTTTTTTCTTGGAAAGCTCTTGACACTCAATGGCATAACATCTCCAAGTTTCAGGCTGTCAGACAGTCACATTGGCACTGTCAGGCAAAAGGCTAATGAGTCTGAGATGGTCTAAAATAAGGACTAAAACATTTGGGAGGCCTGGGAGATAGCATTAAATAAATGGGAAATAATCAGCTCTAGAGCAGTTGATTAGGAAAGAGGGCACATTTTACTTGCAAATAGGACACAGTTGGCAGGTTAACCTGAGCAGGTCTCAGTGCTATTGAAATCTCATAATGGTGCTTTGTGAACACTAGCTCTTAAGCTTTGACATTTTATAATTGAGTTATGTGGTTTATTGTTTCCCTTTCGGGCGATGGGCTATTTAAGCAGAGGAAAACTTTAAAAATGACTAAAGTGTTTTCAGTCCATTAATATAAACAAGTTATCCTAAAATAAAATCAGCAAATAACATTTAGTTTTCTCTTTTCCAGTCTGTACCATGTCTACAAAATTGCAGTTGTTTTTTTTTCTTTTCTTTCATTTAACAGTCTGGGAAATAGTAGTTTGAAAAATTATTACCATTGGAAATCCCTCTTCAATTCCTCCTAAATATCAGAGCTTGAACAGAATTGCAGTAGGTTACACTAAACCATTTCTGTTATGACCTTATATTTTGAAATTTAAAAAATCTGTATATGTTTGTGGAAAAAAAAATAAATGTATCTGGATGAGTAGAAGAAAAGTTCTTATTCTTATGTCATATAAAACTGACTCCTTAAAATTTGAGGAAAATTATTTAACATTTATTTTCTTATATGTAAAATGAGTGTTCCAATTTCCTGCCAATGAGAAAAATTATATAATCAAAGAATCACAATTTAAAAATTCAAATATTCTTATATAGCCAAATTGAGATATGACATTATTTTAGGATTTCCTTTGATATGTTATGAGTAAAGTAACTTGGAAATAACTTGTGTCAGTTCCACACCTGTAATTATGTGGAATTATGTTAATTAGACTAACTAAAACGTGTTGAACGCTAATGATTAATGATAAGAAAGAAAAGATCATAAAAAGTCTAATAGGATTCAAATCTGATCTAGATTGAATATTTTTACACAAAATGAATATTTTTACACAAAATGAAAGGAGTTATGCCAATAAATGGAACAATTAAATGCTAATAAAAACAGCAATAAGGTTAAGTGTAATGATCAAGGTTTAGATTCCACTGGAAATTTCAAGTCATTGATATCTCTCCATTAGAGAAGAGGAAGTAATACTATAATATATTGTCCTTCAACTATTCACTTTATAGTTTTCATATATATGTTAGCCTCATTTGTTCTTAATGAGAACCCTGTGGTAATGCTGATTAAACCAGAAACCATACCTCAAAAATGAGACACCAAATCCCCATGGTGCACAGTGATGGAATTGGAATTATGGGTTAGATGTTCTAAATTAGTAATGGAGATTCAACTGAAGTAAATGATAACAATATCATTTCTATACAATAATGATCTAAACAAAATGATAGTCTAGATATGATTATAAGATCTAATCCAGATATTGATCCTCTACCTTTTCAGAGATCAAATTTCTATTGTCTCTTTGGAAAAGAGGGGAGTTATCTCAATTCTAGGCTGCAGCTTTTTCTCTCTGGGACTCTGTTTCTTCTGAATACCCACTCACTTTGTAGTTCCTCTGCCCAGTCACTTTACTTGGCCTAAATGCCAGCAGCTGATTTTTTTCTTTGTGTATATGTCTAGGATGAAGACAATTATGCTTTTCACTGGAGAGTAAATTACTTAAAAATTGAAGCACAGCCTTATTGTTCTTAAAAACTTAGGGTAGTTTTCTGGTGGAAAAATAATGCTTTCTTTCCTTGTCCAGATGAAAATATTTGCTATTTACATATTATTTTTTTCCTGTATCTCGACCTCTGTTACCATTTATTAATAAGTGACCATTAAGAATTTATTGTGTGGTTTTTATGCCCAAACAAGAGAACTAAATGATTAAAAACATGTAGTCATATGAAACATAAACTACTCGATGAAATTGCTTAGGTATGAAATCTCTGCATTCTTGAGCAAAAAGGGAAAATATACTAAATATATATCTATATCCTATTCTTTATTAGATACTCTAATGGCAAGTTCGTTTATCATCTTTCATCCAAATTTTTGAAACAGTACATACAAAATTGTTGTCCTTTTTTCTTAATTTTAGAATCTAGACAAGACTCAACTTGATCACTTTTATTGATAATTGACCTCAAAAATTATTTAATAATTTTTTGTTAAGGAAAATATAAAATAAGAAAAATCCTTGACCAAACATAGTCATAGTCCTATTCATAACTGTACATTTGTATGTAACTCAACAATGGAAAGTAAAGATGTTTTAAAATTTATTAATATTAGAATTGTCATTCCTAGAGTAAGGTATATAACAGTAAATTATATAATGTTTTCCCTTCATATAAAATTAATTAAATTAGATGTATATGTAAATCTATAGATTTTCCTTGAAGATGAGAAGGTATTTTTTAAAAGTACATAAAGTATCACAAATGAGAAAAATGCATATTAGGGGAGTTACCAAATTAAACACAGGTTAATCAACTTATCAATACTGATTTATCCTCAGTTATGTACAAGTTATTATTGTAAATGCTACATTAAATAGTTAATGTATAAAATTAGAGGAGGCCTGATTATTTTTCTTACAAAGCTAATAAACCAGTTGTGCTTTACCTGACATGACTTCAAAATACTTGGAGAGATGATCCCACACAAATTGCTTTCTGAGTAATAATAATGCAGTGGCAAAAAAAGCACAGCTACAGAATGATGTAGACTAAATTCACAATCAGTACAGGAGTGAAGAATACACTGTATAATTAATAATGAAGAACTCTCTGGAAGCCCTGAGCTTGGATTTGATTTTGAAGGAAGGATCTGCCAATAGATCATCTAACTTTGCAGCATAGTTTCACATGAGGAAAATTCTAAGATACAAATGAGAAAATAGTTGAAGAAAGAATATACTTCTTTCCATATGCTGATTTACCAAAATGAAAATTAGAATACGTCTATAAATGTATATTATATCTGTGATATTTTAATCTGGCATATAAGTTATTTCTAGGCACTTAAATGGTTCCTACTTTCTACTATATATTTTCAAACTCAATTATGGGAGAAGATGAATTAAAACAAGACCTCCCAAATATTCATCTAATAATATCACACAGCAATTCTTGCCAGACCTCAGTGTTTCTACATAGAAACAAGCCAAAGCTATTGAGGCACATAGTATTCAAGTATGTGCTTTCTATTAAAATGCCAACATAAACCGAACATGAACAAAGTGAATATAAGAAATATTCCAAGTGATGCTGTGAAATATCCAGTGACTTCTAGGCAGAAAAATTTAGTCAGCAAGCATTGCCAGTGAAGTGACATAGAAAAATGGGCAGTGTACATTGAGAGACTGCCTACATCTATAGCCATAAATAATAGAACAATACCACTACTCATAACCAGGAAGGGTAAGTTGGCAGATTACACACTTATAATTTCATTCACCTTAATGGGCTGAAGTTAAATAAATGGTAATTTTAACCATGTATGACTATTAAAAGCACATATATTCCTTAATTTATTTCCCTTATAAGATTGGATAATATTTAAAATTGATCATTCATGAAACTGTAAAAATCTTTTTGAAAAAAAATGCTTCCAGAATGAGTTTAATTTTTCAAAATATCAGATTAAAAAATGTCTCATTTCTCTGAAAAACTAAACAGTGATATACATAATCATAATATTGCTAAATTAATTTCAGTATTTACATACTATGAATCATTCTCATTGAAATTTCAAGAAAAAATTTCATCTTTTTTATATCAAATAGAAAAGTAAAATTTAGCATCATGAATTTTCTCAGGCTTTTGCTTTGACACATGCTTTTTGTAACTTCTTTCAAATTCTAATAAATCATGACAATTTTGTGTGATACGAGGTAAACATGAATCTCTTTGTCTCAATATTATATGGATTTTAATAGGTATAGATTAAAGTCACATAAGCTAGATATTCTATAAACATCTTCCTATTATAAATATGGATTTCATTTCAGAGGGCCCCCTAATGTATTTCAGAACAATTAAGGAAAACATTATATAGTGACTTGCAAGCCTCTTCAATTAAGATAACTACAATACATATCTCTACAAGATATGTTCTAACAAATTAAAACATCAATAGAATCTGACATTCATTAATTAAAATCTTTCAGTATTTAAGCACCATAACTTCACTCAGTGGAATATAACACCTTAGATTCTGATTTTCTATCACCATAAATTTGAACAATATTATTTGAAAGTCGACTATTTTGTATATAATTTGTTAGTCAAAAGAAACATTAGATGATAAAACTCCACAAATGACAAATGATTGTAATCTTAATTGGAGTACTTTCTAAAGTTATTTTTAAGTTTGTCAAACATATTGAAACCCAGAAAAGTAAAGTGATTTGTCAAAGATACAAAAACACACATGCTACTTATATTTTTCCATATGAGTTACCAAAAAAAAAAAAACAAAAAACAATTTATTTAGAGGCTATAGGGTAAAGTGATTTGTCCAAAATTCCAGAGACACATGCATTTGTTTTATCTTTGCTAAATTTTTAACTCATTCATTCATCACATTTTTTTTTGCACACTAAAATTTCCAAAGGCTAATGGCTTAACTCAAGATATAAAGAGAATAATAAATTATACTTACTCTGCATAAATAGAATGACAATTAAAATGCAAGGTAGTTTGCATTGAGATAGAAGTGTTTTGAAAGCTCCAAAGAGAATTCTCTGAACCAGACTAAAAGATGAGATGAAGAAACAGGCTTTATGTTATAAAGTATGTGTGTGTGTATTTTTTCCCTAAGATTTTTTTTTTTTTATAATTCACTCTACAATCCTCAAATTTTGTAGCTCTGTCTGTTAGAATATATATATCATGAGACGAGGACTACTCATCTTCTGACCATTGCAGTCACTACCTTGCTGGTTTACACCTCCCTAGTCTGCATTTCCTGCTAGCACAACAAAAACAGTTTTCTGGTTCCTTCTGGGAGCACACCCTCCACCTGAGCTCTGTATTTCACAAGGACTGGACTGCAGACATTGTGTATAACCTGCTTCACCTTCTATTGCTAACAAAAATTCTCATCTACGTGGAAACGTGCATTAATCCTACTCACTTTGAAAAAAATAAACTTTTCTTGATCCCATGATTCCCTGTGTTCCACTCTGACCTTATTCCCTTCCTCCCCAATTATGGCCCAATTTCACAACATGGTTAATATTCCTCCTATTCACCCCCCTTCCTTCCACCCTAAACCCACTTCAGTTAGGGGTCATTCCTTATCACTCCACTTAAGCATCAAAGTCCTCCTTTTGTGAAGTACAGTAGTCTGTTTTCTGTTCTTATCCTACTACATTTTCCCTCCCCGTTTAGCTGTTGACCACTTTCCCTAGATTTCTGTGAAACCACACCCTCAAGTTTTCTTCTGCCTCCTGGTTCTTTTGCAACCTTCTCCAGCATTTTTCAGGTATTTCCAAAACTTTAAATAGCAACCGTATACAGATGACTAATGTATCTCCAGCCCTCTTTTCTCTTTCGAGCTTTTCTCAAGCATCTCCATTTGTATGTCTAATCAACTTCTCAAACTGACCGTCTTTAACATAGAATTAAGTCCAAACCACAGACCAAAGCCTAAGATGCCTCACTTGATCTGATCCCTGACTATATCTCCAATGTCAATTGCTATCACTCTTCTCCCTTGTTCATGAAATTCCAGCCAAACCCTTCTTGTGTCTGTGCCTTAAATACACTGCACATAAATCTACCTCAGGGTCTTTGAACTTGCAATTCTTTCTGCTAGAACAATTTTCACCTCTTGTCTTTTACCATTTGTTTCAGTTCTATTCAGGCAAGAGTTTTGTTACCAGGCTCTGTAAATTAGTTCTCATTCTACAACTCCTAAATTGTCTAAAATTTATTTCTTTAATATCACTCTTATTATCTAAAATTGCCACATTTTTGCTTATGTTTCTCTTATTCTCTATATGATCCTGGTAAAAAAACTAACTCTATGTGTTTCCTGCTTTGTTTATCCCATTTATTCGTATATCTCCAGAGCCTTAGATGGTCACTGGTAAATATTAGGTTTTCAATTAATATTTGATAAAGAAGTGAGTGGTTTCTAAAAAGTAGTAGTTTAGGTAGGTTCATCTGGTATCTGGATATCATCAAATCAGAAAAATATATTTAAACATTAATAACAGAATCTTGAATAATAAACACCAAAATCATATTATAATCTTTTATTGCAGTTTATCAAATAAAATAATAATTAGGTTAATCTCATTAATTATTTACTGATAAGCAACATATATGTTTTCCTATTTAGTCACAACAGTGCACAACAGTAGCTTTATGATATCAACTTCAAAGCTAACATTCTTGCACAGTAAATGTATTTCAATAGCAGTGATTTTAGAAATATTACATATGTTCTCCTTAATATTAAGGTGAGAGTTCTCTCTTTTCAAACTTTTGTTTTATGGTAACAGATAAGAAAATATTAGAAGTGTATCCTCATAATTTTAAACAAAATGCTAAATGGAGGAAACAAACACTACATCTCACATTAATGAGCTAGCTTGATATATTTATAAAGTTTTATTTTAATCAAGTATTTTACCAGATACTAAATCAATATAATTCAATATTTTCTATAAAATTAATTGATATTTCCATGTGAAAGATTTTTTTAAGACTAAAATGTAAGTATATGGATTTTAACTGACAGCTGTTGTCCAAAGACTTGAACTATTGGGTGGAAAGGTTGAATGATTTTTCATAATCATCTCTTTCTCTGTCTTTCATATCACCCCATAACAAGAAGCCATATAGAAAACTTTGAAAGAAAAAAAAACTTAGAAAACTTTTTTTTTCCACATTGTTATATTCCTTAATTAGAAAGCCGACTGACAGTATCAATTCTTTTGTCAAACCTTTACACAGACACACACTCTGGCTGTGGGATTATAGAACTCTTCTTATTTTCTTCAAGTTTTGGTTTGGTCAAAGGCTAATTTTATTTCATACTGAGGGATCAAATCAATGTAAAGGTTGAATCTGATCAGAAAATATCACTCAGTAAATTACACAGGAGACATTTGGAGAAGACATATAATTGGGAAGGCTTTATACATATATATACCAGGAATGGGTAGCTCATTTTTATTTTTATATGTTGCCCTTCAAGAAAATTCATTAGCATACCTGAAACAATAACATTTCATCATGGGAAAGGTTTTTCAGTGTGGAAATTGTTGGCTTAATATGCAGCCCTGAGGCAGAACTACTAGACAGACAGGAGCACAATATCTGCAACATATTCCTTAAAAAATCATGCTTTCTGAAAAAGATACTTGTAAATATAGAGATTTGAGACCTATGGAGAAGAATATGAATGCATATATGGAAGCTAACTATGGAATCCAGATTCAAAACACAGAGTCCTCTGTGTTTAAGCACCAGATGCCATATCTGGCTAAAAGTGACATAAAACTTAACAAAAGAGAAAAAAATAAAGGAAAAAGAAAAATAAATTATTGGAAAGTAAAAAATGGCTCAGAGGATTCAAAAACACATTATGAACAATGACGCTCAGGAAAGGGACTATAGTTAGCAGGAAATGTTTCTAGGAACTTCCCAGATTAATTAAACAAACCCGTCATTTTCCAGCCTTATGTAGCTGGAAGGTCCCGATTCTCAGGGTGAAGAGACACTGATTGTTCTTGCCTGTGTCCTGTGCCCATAATTTTGCCAGAGTGGGATGGGTACATTTACTGGCATTCTCAACAGACCTGTATGTGATGGAGCATGTTTATAATAGCTCCTGAAGGAATATTGTGGTGCAGATAGCAAGAAAAGGGTAAAGGCATACTGACTGGGCTGGCGAAATGATGCTTGTCCTCTATGTGGAAATTTATGAATAAATGCTCTCATTTCTGTTTCATTTTACAAGCTTATTTACAAAGATGGGTGCCTTTGCTCATTAAATTACACTACAATTCTCGATTTTGAGAGGTGGAATACTCACATTCCAGGCACAGAGAAGCATTTCAACTTCCCAGTGGAATTATTCACAAAATAAGCAGGCACAGAACATAGGAATAATATTAAGTGTGGACTTATGCAGTAAAAGCTAAAGGTTGTCTTTTGAATGCTGATACTGTATAAAAATTGAAGAATTTTAATATTATTTGTACATTATGTGACTTTATGTCCAAAAAATACATAATAATCAAGTGAAATATGAATCTAATAAGATAAATTCAAAGATAATAAACACAAAGCAAATAATTTTTACATACATTATGTTACCAGTAAGAATATACTATGTTAAACATTATTTTCCAAAGAGTAATAGCCATATACTCCAGTGTAAGGAAAAACAAAAATGCATGTTACATATATTGACTCACATAGAATTTTTATTGACACCATATAGCTGAATACATTTCACATACATTTACTAATTAAATATTTTAAATTATCACAAAAATAAGAGAAATATAATTGAGAGTGGAATTGCTAGGAATAAATGTACAAAACATAAGAAAAATATCATAGTTTTCATTACAAAAGAAATGGACAAGTTGCTGGACATTGAGTAAGGCCAGAAAAATGTTTGCAGCTTGCATAGCAAAAATACTATAAAACTTTTAAAACAGGCACTAATGGAAATATGTAATAACATGGGAATATGATAATACATTTCATGTCAGATGTACCCACTTATACATTTACACAGGTATATTTTTAAAAAATCTATACATAGAAGGAAAATAGAACAAATATGTTGAATACACAGATTTTTTCCTTACTACTTTTCTTCATTATTTTCATATTCTATAATGAACAAATATTCGGTAATAAAAGTTTAAAAAGTCACATTAACCCACATAAATCATTCAACTCCTTTATAAAACAATGTTTCCTTTTTCTCTAAGGGCATTATTTTTTTTTTAAAATATTTCTTAGATTATTCAGAGAATAGCTTCCTGAGGAAGAACTCTTGTAGAAACATTAAACAGAAATGTCAATACTAAAGTCACAGTGAACAAATAGTATTAAACAATGTTGATGAAAGGAAATTAGGCTCTCTCTAGGGCTCTTGTCTATGAAAATAGCCACAAATGAAATGGATTTATCCCAGGCATTTGTAACAGAAAGGCTGTAAATACCAAGGAACTGGGGATGTATAAGTGTCCTGAGGTACATTTATTTTGTTAGAAGTCAGCTTTTCTGAGAAATTATGATTCAGCAGTCATCTTGGTTTATCATGAAGCAGTGAAGTTTTGGACTCATAATTTTTCATCGCAAAGAAATGACCGCCTCAGTATTTTGTAGGTAAAAACTCATATCCAAGTACATCATGAAGCATTTACAGCCATGCCCAGGGAATCAGTTGTCCAGCAAGCACATCTGGTGAGTGGCTACAAATACAACAGAAGAATGAGCTGAAAGTGTCAAGCAAACTTCTTCCAACAGGTGTTGGCTCATAATGGTGTCCTCCGGGTAATAGAAAAAAATGAGTCAATTAAAAACTGAGATGAAAATTCTTTTATGACCTCAGAGCTAGAAAAACTAACTTTGTGTATCATTAACAACATGTTTTCCTTGCCTCATGTTAGTGTATATTTGGAACCACTGACAACAAATTTCAATAACTCAGCATATATTCAAAGAATAATATCCAAGTAATTATGTTTGTTGTTTGCTCGGTACTTTGTTTTCAAGAATTCTTAAAAATAGGTAAACTAGGTATACGAAATGTGGATAAGTAGTTATTGGAGCAATGATTTTAACTTTATGTTAAGAGTACCAGAGATAACAGAACTCTGAAAAGAGTATACATTTTCTTGTTTCTGAAACACCCAGTTGAAATTAATAAACTAATGATTTTTTTAAACTTAGGTTTAAAAGCAATTCACAGTTGCAAATTGAAAAGATGAAAGTATTAAGAATTTAGCCTAAGTAGTGGCTCATATGGACCTTTTCAAAATGTAGCTCTTGGGTATTCGTTCATTTATTTGTTCATTCAGTCAGCAATCGTTACTTAAGTACTCACTATGTGCTAGCAACATCTGCACTAGACACTCAAGATCAAATGCTAAGCAAAACATTGAATTTTAACCTTCATACAGTTTATAAGAAAACACTCCATTAGTCTATTTTTATTCAATTTCAAGCTCTTATATTTATCCTATTAATTGTTCTCACATATTTTTCTTTTTGACTCCTCTCTCCAAAATCCACATTGTGATATAAAGTATTTCTTTGAAATTTTGAACTACTCTTGATTCTAGTGTATAGATTCTAGACTTACAATAAATATGCTGCAGGAGTAAATATCTCTAAGAAAGGTTTCTATTGTGAAATAGAAACTATTGTGAAATACCTAACAAATACTAATAGCCTACTGCAGGAAGGGAGAGTTCCCATTTATTCACCCCAGTTATTATATTGACATGAGTATCCCCTAAGTTATTTGGAAACGATCAAGTGATCTTACAAATGGAGAACGTCTAGCTTTTGAGGACTACTTGAGCAGTAATAGTCACAGAAAGAACTAGCTTAATGGGATAAAGTGTCATGTAGAGCATCTGATAGACATTCATGTTATCTACTCCAATTATGTCCAAGACTACTAGGCTGTCGATGAGTGCTGTGTGTGGGTTGATTTTGACTTGACATGTGCTCAGTGAGCATAACTAATGGTTCATTTCTAACATCTGGGATGACTGGTTCTATGGGTATGTTGGTCTGTGTTATTTTTTTTCCTCAAAAAATTATACTTGATATACATACTTTTTAATATAAAGAAAATGTATATATTTGGACACCATTTTACAAAAGAACTATTAGATTTCAATACCTAAACTGTTAAAGGGAATAAAAACATTAATTTTAAGAAAGCTTTTTCTCATTTCACTGACATGCAAAGGAGAATCTGTCATTTTTATATAGGGTCTTTCTTAAATGAAATATGACAGATTTTCTTCTTGATTCCTGTTCCTAGGTTATTGAATTTGACTATTTTATTTCCTATTGCCCATAAATTATAATCTCTTCAAGCAGTTCAGAAAAGGACAAGCAGAGTATATGTCAATCCACTTGTCTCCATGATATAGAAAGATGATACATTTTTCCCTGTGTACATTGAATAAACCAGAAATAATTATAAAAAAAAAAAGAGAGGAAGGGTGGCTATTCACCATTACTTGGATTACCATCTCTGCATGTGAGAAATGTTATTTTCAGTAAGCCTTCTAAGGCCATGGAAATAAAAGAAGTGGGAAGACAATATTGATATGGCAAATTGCTCTTTATTTAAAGATGCTTTTTAATATGAATATGGCTTTATAATCTGTAAAGTAAAAATGGCACACAGATAAAAATAAAACGTTAGAACAAAAACGTTCTTTTCTGTGAATAAATTTACATGTCAGTCAAGTATCTGTCAGTGCATCTGCTGAATGAGTGACATGTCTTAAGTAAGTAAAAGCAGAAGGAGAGTAACTAACGAGAATAACTAAAAGGAGAAGTGGTGAAATTGACAGTCTTGATGAGCGGGGATTCTTCTCTACATGCAGAATGTATTCAGTTAGAATAATGCCTCCAAGCAAGTAAAGAAATAGTGACAAACTAGCAATTATGATGGAGGGAAATGTAAACAGAAATGGAAATTCTGATGTTTGGACTGTTCTGATGAAGGATTTAAGAGTATGTGGTAGCATTACCTTTCCACCCATGGGCTAGTGATTTATTAACATTTTATTAACATTCATTGATATTACCATTTTCATGACATTTCTTTTGCTAGGATTAGAGAGTGCCTTAATTTCACTTGCTTAAGCAAGATTTTGGAAAAACATTTTGAAGAAGGCTAATATACTGTTTATTCAAAGCAGGGCTCCCTGGGAGTAACCACAGATGCATGGGTTCTTTTCTAAAGGCACAGAGTTCTATAATCTTCAAATTCCCAGAACTTCATGTAGTAGCATGAGACCGCCCTAATTTAAGAAGTTGTACATTTCTTTTACAGTGCTTAAGTTTTAAATACCTTAAGTTTAAATAGTTAATACCCATTTTTAAGTGAAATTTCAGGTGACTCTTTTTTCTTTCTAAAGCAGCATTTGATTTGAAATAAAGTTTAAACAATTTTTTACCATTTTACATAACTTTACATTAAAAAAGCTTTCTTATCACAATTCAGAATATGTCATTATATTACAAAGCTTTGTTCTAGTAATATTTATATTTAAATATTATTACTATTAGTTAAGTCATTAGGGCTTACCATGTGCCAGGATTTGTCTGGAATTTTGCAGGATTATCTCACTTGATTCCTCTTAGAACTAGTTAATACAATGTGCAGTTCATGTTATATTTGTTCATTGAAGTGTATGCATTTTAATTTTTAAGGCATACTCATTTTTTCTTTAAATATATTTTTTTAACATCTTTATTGGGGTATAATTGCTTTACAATGGTGTGATAGTTTCTGCTTTATAACAAAGTGAATCATTCATACATAAACATATGTTCCCATATGTCTTCCCTCCTGCGTCTCCCTCCCTCCCACCTTCCCTATCCCACACCTCCAGGCTGTCACAAAGCACCGAGCCAATATCCCTGTGCCATGTGGCTGCTTCCAACTAGCTATCTACCTTACTACATTTGTTAGTGTGTATATGCCCATGACTCTCTCTCGCCCTGTCACAGCTCACCCTTCCCCCTCCCCATAACCTCAAGTCCGTTCTCTAGGAGGTCTGCGTCTTTATTCCTGCTTTACCCCTAGGTTCTTCATGACATTTTTTTTCTTAAATTCCATATATATGTGTTAGCATACGGTATTTGTCTTTTTCTTTCTGACTTACTTCACTCTGTATGACAGACTCTAGGTCTATCCACTTCATTACAAATAGCTCAATTTCGTTTCTTTTTATGGCTGAGTAATATTCCATTGTATATATGTGCCACATCTTCTTTTTCCATTCATCCGATGATGGGCACTTAGGTTGTTTCCATCTCCGGGCTATTGTAAATAGAGCTGCAATGAACATTTTGGTACATGACTCTTTTTGAATTTTGGTTTTCTCAGGGTATATGCCCAGTAGTGGGATTGCTGGGTCATATGGTAGTTCTATTTGTAGTTTTTTAAGGAACCTCCATACTGTTCTCCATAGTGGCTGTATCAATTCACATTCCCACCAGCAGTGCAAGAGAGTTCCCTTTTCTCCACACCCTCTCCAGCATTTATTGTTTCTAGATTTTTTGATGATGGCCATTCTGACTGGTGTGAGATGATATCTCATTGTAGTTTTGATTTGCATTTCTCTAGTGATTAATGATGTTGAGCATTCTTTCATGTGTTTGTTGGCAGTCTGTATATCTTCTTTGGAGAAATGTCTATTTACATCTTGTGCCCATTTTTGGATTGGGTTGTTTGTTTTCTTGTTATTGAGCTGCATGAGCTGCTTGTAAATTTTGGAGATTAATCCTTTGTCGGTTGCTTCATTTGCAAATATTTTCTCCCATTCTGAGGGTTGTCTCTTGGTCTTGTTTATGGTTTCCTTTGCTGTGCAAAAGCTTTGAAGTTTCATTAGGTCCCATTTGTTTATTTTTGTTTTTATTTCCATTACTCTAGGAGGTGGGTCAGAAAGGATCTTGCTGTGATTTATGTCATAGAGTGTTCTGCCTATGTTTTCCTCTAAGAGTTTGATAGTTTCTGGCCTTACATTTAGGTCTTTAATCCCTTTTGAGCTTATTTTTGTGTATGGTGTTAGGGAGTGATCTAATCTCATACTTTTACATGTACCTGTCCAGTTTTCCCAGCACCACTTATTGAAGAGGCTGTCCTTTCTCCACTGTACATTCCTGCCACCTTTATCAAAGATAAGGTGTCCATATGTGCATGGGTTTATCTCTGGGCTTTCTATCCTGTTCCATTGATCTATCTTTCTGTTTTTGTGCCAGTACCATACTGTCTTGATAACTGTAGCTTTGTAGTATAGTCTGAAGTCAGGGAGCCTGATTCCTCCAGTTCCTTCTTTCGTTCTCAAGATTGCTTTGGCTATTCGGGGTCTTTTGTGTTTCCATACAAATTGCAAAATTTTTTGTTCTAGTTCTGTGAAAAATGCCAGTGGTAGTTTGATAGGGATTGCATTGAATCTATAGATTGCTTTGGGTAGTAGAGTCATTTTCACAATGTTGATTCTTCCAATCCAAGAACATGGTATATCTCTCCATCTATTTGTATCATCTTTAATTTCTTTCATCAGTGTCTTATAATTTTCTGCATACACGTCTTTTGTCTCCTTAGGTAGGTTTATTCTTAGATATTTTATTCTTTTTGTTGCAATGGTAAATGGGAGTGTTTTCTTGATTTCACTTTCAGATTTTTCATCATTAGTATATAGGAATGCCAGAGATTTCTGTGCATTAATTTTGTATCCTGCCACTTTACCAAATTCATTGATTAGCTCTAGTAGTTTTCTGGTAGCATCTTTAGGGTTCTCTATGTATAGGATCTTGTCATCTGCAAACAGTGACAGCTTTACTTCTTCTTTTCTGATTTGGATTCCTTTTAGTTCCTTTTCTTCTCTGATTGCTGTGGCTAAAACTTCCAAAACTATGTTGAATAAGAGTGGTGAGAGTGGGCAACCTTGTCTTGTTCCTGATCTTAGTGGAAATGCTTTCAGTTTTTCACCATTGAGGATGATGTTTGCTGTGGGCTTGTCATATATGGCCTTTATTATGTTGAGGAAAGTTCCCTCTATGCCTACTTTCTGCAGGGTTTTTATCATAAATGGATATTGAATTTTGTCAAAAGCTTTCTCTGCATCTATTGAGATGATCATATGGTTTTTCTCCTTCAATTTGTTAATATGGTTTATCACATTGATAGATTTGTGTATATTGAAGAATCCTTGCATTCCTGGAATAAATCCCACTTGATCATGGTGTATGATCCTTTTAATGTGCTGTTGGATTCTGTTTGCTAGTATTTTGTTGAGGATTTTTGCATCTATGTTCATCAGTGATATTGGCCTGTAGTTTTCTTTCTTTGTGACATCCTTGTCTGGTTTTGGTATCAAGGTGATGGTGGCCTCGTAGAAGGAGTTTGGGAGTGTTCCTCCCTCTGCTATATTTTGGAAGAGTTTGAGAAGGATAGGTGTTAGCTCTTCTCTAAATGTTTGATAGAATTCGCCTGTGAAGCCATCTGGTCCTGGGCTTTTGTTTGTTGGAAGATTTTTAATCATAGTTTCAATTTCAGTGCTTGTGATTGGTCTGTTCATATTTTCTATTTCTTCCTGATTCAGTCTTCACAGGTTGTGCATTTCTAAGAATTTGTCCATTTCTTCCAGGTTGTCCATTTTATTGGCATAGAGTTGCTTGTAGTAATCTCTCATGATCTCTTTTATTTCTGCAGTGTCAGTTGTTACCTCTCCTTTTTCATTTCTAATTCTATTGATTTGAGTCTTCTCCCTTTTTTTCTTGATGAGTCTGGCTAGTGGTTTATCTATTTTGTTTATCTTCTCAAAGAACCAGCTTTTAGTTTTATTGATCTTTGTTATTGTTTCCTTCATTTCTTTTTCATTTATTTCTGATCTGATTTTTATGATTTCTTTCCTTCTGCTAGCTTTGGGGTTTTTTTGTTCTTCTTTCTCTAATTGCTTGAGGTGCAAGGTTAGGTTGTTTATTCGAGATGTTTCCTGCTTCTTAACGTGGGCTTGTATTGCTATAAACTTCCCCCTTAGAACTGCTTTTGCTGCATCCCACAGGTTTTGGGTCGTTGTGTCTCCATTGTCATTTGTTTCTAGGTATTTTTTGATTTCCTCTTTGATTTCTTCAGTGATCACTTCATTATTAAGTAGTGTATTGTTTAGCCTCCATGTGTTTGTATTTTTTACATATCTTTTCCTGTAGTTGATATCTAGTCTCATGGCGTGGTCAGAAAAGATACTTGATACAATTTCAATTTTCTTAAATTTACCAAGGCTTGATTTGTGACCTAAGATATGATCTATCCTGGAGAATGTTCCATGAGCACTTGAGAAAAATGTGTATTCTGTTGTTTTTGGATGGAGTGTCCTATAAATATCAATTAAGTCCATCTTGTTTAATGTATCATTTAAAGCTTGTGTTTCCTTATTTATTTTCATTTTGGATGATCTGTCCATGGGTGAAAGTGGGGTGTTTAAGTCCCCTACTATGAATGTGTTACTGTTGATTTCCCCTTTTATGGCTGTTAGTATTTGCCTTATGTATTGAGGTGCTCCTATGTTGGGTGCATAAATATTTACAATTGTTATATCTTCTTCTTGGATTGATCCCTTGATCATTATGTAGTGTCCTTCTTTGTCTCTTTTAATAGTTCTTACTTTAAAGTCTATTTTGTCTGATATGAGAATTGCTACTCCAGCTTTCTTTTGGTTTCCATTTGCATGGAATATCTTTTTCCATCCCCTTACTTTCAGTCTGTATGTGTCTCTAGGTCTGAAGTGGGTCTCTTGTAGACAGCATATATAAGGGTCTTGTTTT
This sequence comes from Aethalodelphis obliquidens, assembly GCF_003676395.1. Classification (NCBI taxonomy): domain Eukaryota; kingdom Metazoa; phylum Chordata; class Mammalia; order Artiodactyla; family Delphinidae; genus Aethalodelphis; species Aethalodelphis obliquidens. Next base: position 35,718,046 of record NW_020837945.1, read on the forward strand.
TGTATCCATTCAGCTAATCTGTGTCTTTTGGTGGGAGCATTTAGTCCATTTACATTTAAGGTAATTATCGATATGTATGTTCCTATTCCCATTTTCTAAATTGTTTTGGGTTCGTTATTATAGGTCTTTTCCTTCTCTTGTGTTTCTTGCCTAGAGAAGATCCTTTAGCATTTGTTGTAAAGCTGGTTTGGTGGTGCTGAACTCTCTCAGCTTTTGCTTGTCTGTAAAGGCTTTAATTTCTCCATCAAATCTGAATGAGATCCTTGCTGGGTAGAGTAGTCTTGGCTGCAGGTTTTTCTCCTTCATCACTTTCAGTATGTCCTGCCACTCCCTTCTGGCTTGTAGGGTTTCTGCTGAGAGATCAGCTGTTAACCTTATGGGGATTCCCTTATGTGTTATTTGTTGTTTTTCCCTTGCTGCTTTTAATATGCTTTCTTTGTATTTAATTTTTGACAGTTTGATTAATATGTGTCTTGGCGTATTTCTCCTTGGATTTATCCTGGATGGGACTCTCTGTGCTTCCTGGACTTGATTAACTATTTCCTTTTCCATATTAGGGAAGTTTTCAACTATAATCTCTTCAAATATTTTCTCAGTCCCTTTCTTTTTCTCTTCTTCTTCTGGGACCCCTATAATTCGAATGTTGGTGCATTTAGTGTTGTCCCAGAGGTCTCTGAGACTGTCCTCAGTTCTTTTCATTCTTTTTTCTTTATTCTGCTCTGCAGTAGTTATTTCCACTATTTTATCTTCCAGGTCACTTATCCGTTCTTCTGCCTCAGTTATTCTGCTATTGATCCCATCTAGAGTACTTTTAATTTCATTTATTGTGTTGTTCATCGTTGTTTGTTTCATCTTTAGTTCTTCTAGGTCCTTGTTAACTGATTCTTGCATTTTGTCCATTCTATTGTCCATTCTATCTCCAAGATTTTGGATCAACCTTACTATCATTATTCTGAATTCTTTTTCAGGTAGACTGCCTATTTCCTCTTCATTTGTTAGGTCTGTTGCATTTTTATCTTGCTCCTTTATCTGCTGTGTGTTTTTCTGTCTTCTCATTTTGCTTATCTTACTGTGTTTGGGGTCTCCTTTTTGCAGGCTGCAGGTTCGTAGTTCCTCCTGTTTTTGATGTCTGTCTCCAGTGTCTAAGGTTGGTTCAGTGCGTTGTGTAGGCTTCCTGGTGGAGGGGACTAGTGCCTATGTTGTGGTGGATGAGGCTGGATCTTGTCTCTCTAGTGGGCAGGTTCACGTCTGGTGGTGTGTTTTGGGGTGTCTGTGGCCTTATTATGATTTTAGGCAGCCTCTCTGCTAATGGGTGGGGTTGTGTTCCTGTTTTGCTAGTTGTTTGGCATAGGTTGTCCAGCACTGTGGCTTGCTGGTCGTTGAGTGAAGCTGGGTGCTGGTGTTAAGATGGAGGTCTCTGGGAGATTTTCGCCGTTTGATATTATGTGGAGCTGGGAGGTCTCTTGTTGACCAGTGTCCTGAAGTTGACTCTCCTACCACAGAGGCAGAGCCCTGCCTCCTGGTTGGAGTACCAAGAGCTTTTCATCCACACGGCTCAGAATAAAAGGGAGAAAAAGTAGAGGGAATTAGTAGAAGTATGAGGAAAGAAAGAAGGAAAGGAGGGTAGGAAGGAAGGAAGAAAGAAAGAAAGAAGCAAAGAAGCAAAGAAGGCAAGAAGGAAAGAAAGGAGGGAGGGAGGGAGGGAGGGAGGAAGGAAGGAGGGAAAGAAGGAAAGAAGACAGAAAGAAAGAAGATACAGTAAAAATAAAATAAAGTATAATAAAGTTATTGAATTAAAAAATTCTTATTTAGAAAAAAAAAAAGGGACGGATAGAACCTTAGGACAAATGTTGGAAGCAAAGCTATACAGACAAAATCTTACACAGAAGCATACACATACACCCTCACTAAAAGAGGTAAATGGGGAAAAATCATAAATCTTTCTGTCAGAGACCACCTCCTCAATTTGGGATGATTCGTTGTCTAAAGGAGGGAAGGAAGGAAGGAAAGAAAGAAAGAAAGAAAGAAAGAAAGAAAGAAAGAAAGAAAGAA